>NC_092621.1:10835000-11097500 GCF_047663525.1 Anas platyrhynchos
TGGGAACGACGGGAGATGGATCCTCCCCCCCGAGAGCGGCGTGCTGGCGGTTCCTGGCTCTCCTTCTCCAAATATGTGCCTAATTCGTCAGCACTAATACCGCTCGCCAGCCTCCAGCCGCGGCTCCACCGCTTTGCATGGCTCCGGCAGCCCCTTGGTCCTTGGGAGATGCCCCTCACGCCCTCCCAGTGACCCCCAAAATTTGTCTTGCACTCTCAGGGTCGCCCCCACAAAGCTGTTCCCTCCAGCTCTCTGCGCCCCTCTGCCAAAAACCCAGGGCAGATTTCTCTCACCACATTTTGGGGAGCCCTGTGCCGGGCTGGATGCAGCTGGGGGGCGATGGGCTTGGGGAGCCCACACGTCCCCTCCACCCTGCCCCATCCCAGCCCCCGCCCCCGTCCCCCAGCCCACCCTGCAGCTGGGAATGTGCCAGAAGCATTTACGAGCAGGGCTAAAGCACGGGGTATTTTTGGAGGAGCCGGGATCTGAAGGGTTTGCATTTTTTTTGCCTGCGGAATACGGTTTATTTAGGGCAGAAGCAGCAGGGCAGCCCGCACGCCCCCTGTCCCGCCGAAATGCCACCCTAGGGGACGTGTAGGTGCCGGCACACTGGGGTCGGTGGCACCTGGGCACGAGGTGATGGTGGCATCGGGGTGGCACCGGGGCTCCCCCGTTGAAGCGGGGCCCCTGCCCCACCGTGACGCAGCAGCGGGATGGGGAGGGAGGTCAGTGCTCGGCTCCCTTCGCTCCCAAAGGATTTTCCCTCTGTGTTTTTCTGCCAGGCCTTGCGCGGAGGATGCCGGGGCGGCACCGAAGGGTGTCCTGGGAGGGCTGTGCTGGGAAGAGCCTGCCCGGTGCAGGGGGGGACACTGGGGATCCCACCGCGGCCACCCTCAGGGGGTGGCAGGGGGACAGGGAGAGGATGGGACTGGTGCTGGGAAACAGGAGCGTTATTGCAGCGGGGATCTGCGTAGGGCTGAGCAAAATGCTGTGAATTTAGGGGTGCCACCAGCTCCGGGGGGCACAGGACTGCAGCAGGGGGCTGCGGTGCCGGGAGCGCGGTGTCCTGAAGGGGTGACAGGAACCACAAACAACCCAGGGGACACCGGGGTCCAGCAGCATCACCACAGTCCTCGGGTGCCCCCAGCGCATTCGCAGCACGAGGAAGGTCCCTGCGGCCCCAGAAAACTGTGCCTGTGGGGTTTTACAGCGCGTGGGCATCCCTGTGTGCCACTCAGTGTGCCCAGAGCCCCGCGGTGTCCCCAGCGCAGTGCCAACAGGGTACCCCCGCTGCTGTCCCCCTAGGGTGTCCCCAGTGCTGTCCCCCTGGGGTGTCCCCAGCGCTGTCCCCTGGGGGTGTCCCCAGTTCAGTGCCACCAGTGTAACCCTAACACAGAGCCCTGGGCTGTCCCCAGCGCCGTCCCTTGCCGGTGCCCCCCACCCATCCCCACCGGCGCGCCCCTCTCCAGGTTCCCCCGCGGCTTCCCGGTGCCTTGTCGGTGCCTCCCCCCGGTACCCCCCCCCCGTTTCTCGTTCTCCCGTCCCTTTCGGTGCCGGTGTCGAAGCCTGTCCCTAAAAGGTGCTGGCGGGCGGCGGGGGAGGTACCGGGGCGGCCCCCTCCCGGCGCGGCCCCTCCCCGGCTCTTAGGCGGCGCGGCGGGGCGGGGGGCTCAGTGCCGGTGCTGCCGCCGCCCCCGGTGCTCCGAGCCCCGCCGCCCCCCGTGCTCCAAGCCCCGCCACCGCCACCGCCACCGCCACCGCCACCATGGAGGCCATCAAGAAGAAGATGCAGATGCTCAAACTGGACAAGGAGAACGCCATCGACCGAGCCGAGCAGGCGGAGGCGGACAAGAAGCAGGCGGAGGACCGCTGCAAGCAGGTGGGTGTCGCACTGAACTCCCCCCCCCCAAAAAAAAAAAAAAAGTTGATGGGGAGCTTGACCCTAAAGGGGTTTGGCCCCGGGGATCTCGCCCTGATGGGTGTTCAGCTCGTGGATCCCAGCCCTAAGGGTCCCCAGCCCTTGGGATTTGCCCCGATGGGTGTCCGACCCTGGGGACCTCCACCCTGGGGACCCCCAGCCCTGGGGACCCCCACCCTAAGGACAGCCACCCTGGGGACCTCACCCCGCTGGGTGTCCAGCCCTGGGGATCAGTGTCCCAGCCTGTTGTCCCTGTTGCCCCTCAGCACCCCCAAAACTCCTTGGGTCTTGGTGGGACACCCTAGTGCCACCCCCTTGTCCCTCTGCCAGGGACACCCCTGGGGACAGCGTGCTCCCACCTCAGCCACAAGAGGTGGGGACCTTCCTGGTGCCCCCACATTGGGACCCCATTGCCCTCTCCGGGCTCAGGGGTCCTCCGACCCCAAGGACCTGTGGCTCTCCAAGGACGTGTGGCCCCAAAATCAACTGGACAATGCCAATGGGATGAGGGTGACCGTGCCCTGATGGGTAGGTGCCCTGGGGTTGCCAACCTCGTGCCAGCCCCCCCCTGACACCCCATAACCCGTCCCTTCCACAGCTGGAGGAGGAACAGCAGGGCCTGCAGAAGAAGCTGAAGGGCACGGAGGATGAGGTGGAGAAGTACTCCGAGTCCGTCAAGGAGGCCCAGGAGAAGCTGGAGCAGGCGGAGAAGAAAGCCACGGACGTACGTAGGCAACCCCTCCCCTCCCCTGCGCGGGCGCCAGACCCCGGGGGGGGGGGGGGGGGCGAAGGAAGAGGGGAGCCTTATATGGGAAATATTGGTGGGGAGGGTGGCAGGATCCGGCCCCGCCACGCCGGCACCGGGATGGGCAGCGGGTGCTGGGCACATCCCACAGGGGTACCCCCAGGTTTGGGGGCAACGCTCAGCCCCAGCGCCCCAAAACTCACCGGGACACACATCCTCGGTGAGCGTCGCCCATGTATGTGTAGGGAAAACTTGAACATCGTTGCTCAAATGAGGTAGAAAAGGGGAAAAGAGTGGAGAAATGGGAAAAGTCCTCGCCCTTGGCCAGGTGTTGGGCACCGGTTGCATAGGATGCTTGGGGTGCATGTGGGGGGGACCCCCAACGTGCCGCCCTGTACCCTGGGAAGGGAAAGGCCAGGAAGAGTTTTATTTAGGGCCATGACTGATGTTTCTCCTGGGAAATGGATCCCGCCGGGGAGATGTTAGGAAGGTGTTGAAATTGGCTTGTGCCCGGCGGGGATGAAGGGCGGAACAGCTGTGCGCAGCCCCAGAGCCGCCCGGGAGCGGGGTATAACGACCCGCGGTGCCACAGCGGGCATTTGACACCCTATAAATAAACCCTCCTTTTGATGGCCAGTCCTTCTCTGATGAAAGCCAACCCTGGAAACTGGAGGAGAAGCTAAAGGGGAGCCGTCGGGAGCGCGGCCAGCAGGGGCACGGCCAGGCTTTTCAGGATTGAGAACCAAAAATTCAATCCCAGCTGGTTCGTGGAGCCAAACGGGGGGGATGCGTCAAATCCCCAAGGTGGCCGCCAAGGGCAGGGGACAGCAGGCAGGGACAAGCAGCAGCAGCAATGGCCCCAGGGTGGCCCAGAGCCCCCAGGAGTGACCGGAGCCCCCCCTCCCAGTGCCACCCAGTAGGGACCCCCAACCTCCATGGGCACAGGAGGTGGTGGCAGCGGAGAAATGGGGATGGGGGAAAGAGGAGACAGAGCCTGAAACCCACCCCAGTGTCCCCAGTCCCACCAGTGCCTGCCTTGCATCATCCCTGGTGCTTCCAAAAGGGACAGAGGGATGGCTGTCCCCAGAGAGGCTCCTGGGGCGAGGAGGGGGTGTCCCCAGCCTGTGCGCCCCCCAGCTCTGGACAGCGAGGTGCCAGTGTCCCCCTGTGCCCGGCTGCCTCCTGTAGGAGTTTTGGGAAGTTTGTCCTGAGGAAGGCTCTGGGGCTGTTTGCTGACCCCTTGGAACTGCCCAAACTCAGACACAAAGTTGTTAAAACGTTGGAAACCCTCTGGAAGGGCTGGTTGGTCTTGGCAAGAGGCAGGCACGCTGGGCTGGCCTCGGGGGCTGCGCTGGGGGCTGTACTGGTCTGTACTGGTCTGTACTGGTCTGTACTGGTGGGATCAGTGTGGGATGAAGTGAGCTTGGTGTGGGGCACGGAGGGGACACAAGGGTGCTTGGTGGCACCAAGAGCGCTCCAAAGCAGCAGGGAAAGGTCGTGGGTTTTGGTGAGGAGAGCCCTGTCCTGGCAGATTTGGGGACGGGGAGCCCCTGGCCCCTCAGGGGAAGGGCCTGGAGTGGGGTTGTGGTGAAGGAGCAGCGTCAGGAAGGGGCAGGAGGCTGTGCCGTGCGCGGGGACAGCCTGTTCCACGTGCGAGACCTGGAAGTCCCCAGGTGTCCCCGATGGGGACGTGCTGACAGCGCTAAGTGCTCCCACTCAGCAAGGAGCAGCAGGACCGAGCCGCAGGGTTGGCAGCTCCAGATCCTTCCCAGCAGCTTGACGAGGCCACCACGGCCCTATCCCCTCCGTGTCCCCCATGAGGGGACAGCACGCCAGCCCGGAGCAGGGTTTATCCCCCGCAGCCCCTCCGTCCCCACTTGTCCTCGGTGGCCAGCCCGTCCCCAGCCACCCGCCGGGCGCAGGGAAAGGCAGGCTGAGCCGTTCCCAGGCCACGATCCCGGAGGCTTCACCCAAGTTCCCGCCCCGGTGCTCTCCCAAGCCGAGACTTTGCTCTTATTTGGCGATTCCCCGAGCCGGTGGGAGGGAACGGGCGCTGCTGGGAAGTGACTGCATCCCTGGGTGGGGCCAGGGCAGGAGGCACCCAGCCTGGAACGGGGTGCCTGCCCCCACAGCCTGTCCCCCGCTGCCAGATCCCACTGATCCCACTGCCCTTAGGCCACTGGGACCCCCCGTTTGTGCCCCGTGCACCTCTCTGTGCCCAAGTGTCAGGCTGGGAGAGGGGCCAAGCCCGATGCCACGTGCCCCCATGCCACCTGGCTGGGGACATTGGGCTGCAGGACCCACCCCAAGTGGCATGGCTGGGTGCTGGCCCCCCTAGGGTGGCCCCAGACCCCGTGGCAGCCAGTGGGGTCAGCCCGGGAATGGCTCGGATCTGTCCCTGGAGGCAGGTGTGAGCTGCCAGAGCTCCTTCAGGCAGATTGTGCCACCGTGCCGTGCCCTCCTGATGCACCGGGGCATCTGCTGAGATGGGAACACGGAGCTGGGGGGCACAGAGCTGGGGGGCACGGAGCCAGGGACCGACCTCTCCCCTGGGGCACTGGCCCCGGGGGTCTCTGTGGGGCTGCTGGCCAGGTCCCAGCTTGGGGAGAAGATGCCAAAGGGGTGAGACAGCGGGGGCACCCTGTGCCAAGGGACCCCAGGGGATGCCCCGGAGTGGGCTCTGCCCTCCTGCCCCATCCCTCTTGCCTGTGGGGCAGAAATCCTTCCCCTGGCTCTGCAGCTGGGCAGCACCCATGTGTGCGCTGCTCCCCTGCCCGTGGGGGCTCACAGGGCACCCCCAGACCCCTGTTCCCCAGAAAAATCATCTCCAAACTCCTCTCTGCCTCTCTGCTGGAGCCCTGGGGGGCACTGCGTGCCCTGCTTTAGGAGGGGGCTGCATCCCCTATGCTGGGGGGCACCACCCAGTGCCCTAGCTGGGTGGGGAGCCATGCACCCTGCCCGGGGGGGGTCAATGTGCCCTGCTGGGGGGCACCCCACCCAGGGTGGGTGGCAACGTGCCTTGCTCTGAAGGCACCGTGCGTCTTGCCCAGGCTGGGGGGACACTTGCTGTGCCCGGGGAGGGCACGTATCTGCTTTTTTGGGGAGGGGGCTGGCACCCAGCCTGACGGGGACCCATGCGCCCTACCCGGGGGGCACCGCGCGCTCTGTCCAGGGAGCGCAGCGGGCCTGGGTCTGCCCATGGCAGCAGCAGCAGGAGCAGCAGGAGGAGGAGGAGGAGGAGGAGGAGGAGGAGGAGCAGGAAGGGATGGAGGCAGGGCGGGCGGCGGGAGCGGCCGCCGCCTGAGCGCTTCCTGCCCGAGCCAGGCAGATCCCACAAAGGGCTCGGTGCTGCGGCCTCCCTGTGCTCCCCGCCGGCCGCACGGCCATGGCCGGCATCAGCTCCATCGACGCCGTCAAGAAGAAGATCCAGAGCCTGCAGCAGGTGGCCGACGAGGCGGAGGAGCGCGCCGAGCACCTGCAGCGGGAGGCCGATGCCGAGCGGCAGGCCCGGGAGCGGGTAAGGCTCCTGGGGCTGGGGAACCCCAGGGACCCCCCGCTGCTGGGGCAGCACCGCTGGCCCCATAGGGCTGGATGCTGAGGAGCAGAGCTGCACGGTCCCGTGGGTGCTGGCCACCCCGCTACGGGCACAAGTGGCCGCTCCCCAGGTGCCCCATGGCACGCCCTGGGGGGACCTGGCACCGGCATCCTTGCTGCACTGGGGAGAGGGGGCTGGGGGGCACGGGGTGCTCATCCCGGTGTGTGGGAGCCCCCTGGGTGTGGGTACGGGGTGGGGGGCTCCGGGCAGGGTCCCCAGCACCAGAGGTGGGCCTTGGTAGGGATGCTCCCATGTGGGGCTCGCCACGGCTTCCCCGGTGAGCGTCCAGCTCAGCGCCTCAGCTGGGCTGGGGCTGGCAGCCCCCGGGAAAGGTGCCCCCCTCGGGGGCTCAGCAGAGAGCCCCCCACCCAGGCTCTGTGTCCGGCTCCCCAGCAGAGCCCCCCTGCTCCCCATCGTGTCCCTTTTTGGGGAGAAACCCCCCTATTTACCACTGTGGGCTGCAATTCCCACCCCGTGGCAGCGGGACGGCGTTTCCAGGCGGCAGCTCGCTCCTGCTGCGGCTTTATTTTTTTTTGCTTTCTCTTGTTGTTGTTGGGCGTTATTTTCGTGCTTTTTTTTTTTTTCCCTTTTTCCTCTGCTCCCCCCCCCTTCTTGCTCCCGTAACATCCCCAGCGCTATCAGGGGCGGCAGAGCTGGGCGCGGTACCCGGGCTGTTGTCACCCGGGGCTGCGTGCGGAGGAAACGGCCCCTTCCTGCCGCCGCAGATCGGGTTCCCCGCTCGCCAGGCGCTGACGGCGAGCTCATGTTCCCCACTGCCCATCCGGGCAGCTCTGACCCACTTCGGGGGGGTCATCCCCGGGGAAAAAAAGCCCCCTCTGGTGCGATGCAGAGCGTCAGCAGAGGTGCTGCCATCCCTCACCTATAGGGGATGGTGGTGGTGGGTATGGGGACATCCCCGCCTGGCTCCCTGCTCCGTGTCCCCAGGGTGCTGCTGGAGCGCGGTGCCAGGCCTGCTCCAGCCCATGAATAAGCAGGAGGCACAATGCTCTCAGCACTGCCCATCCCTTTGCACCCCATTTTTTTAAATTTAATTTTTTTTTTTTAATCCCTGCTCCCCTCTCCTTCCAGCAGCCCCCTCCCTGCGGGGCCGGGAGCTGCTGAGGCAGCGTTTCCCGGCGGTGACGGAGCAGGAGGGCCTTAGCAAATGGAAAGAGCGCGGGGGCCAGGCGGCGAGGGGCTGGCGGGGGGCCAGGGCCACCTCTCCCGGACGGCCCCGCGCGCGGGGAGCCTGGGAACGAACGGGGAGGAGGTTGGGGAGGGGAAATAATGGGACCCGGTCCCACCGGCCCCATAGGAGGTTTGGCCAGGAGCCAGCCCGACGAGGGCGACTCGCTCCATTGCCCCCCGGCACCGGGCTGTAAATTAGTAGGGGGGGCAGCACGGGGGCCCCAAATGGCCCCACGGCGCAGTGGGGCTCGGTGGTGTGGGGCTGGGGAGGGCGTCCCGGCCGCTTGGCTCCGCCGCTGCCTCCGTAAACAGGAAATCCACAAGTGGCTCCCATCTCCTTTTCGGGAGCGAATCTGCACAGGGCATTCCTCCTCCTTTACTCACGGCTCTGCAAACCCCAAACCCCGTGCTGCCCCATGGAGCGCACCCCTTCCACCTCCGGGGCTGTGTGGCACCGAGCGAGGTGCTTGGGGTGGGCAAACAGGACGCGTGTCCCAGCTGGGCGAGCACGGCACAAAGGGGTGCTCCAGGCAAATGCACATTTTCCTGCTGAAAAATGCACTGGGGACGGGCGGTGACCCTGTGTTTTTGTGCTCCCCAGGCTGAAGCTGAGGTGGCCTCTCTGAACCGCCGCATCCAGCTGGTGGAGGAGGAGCTGGACCGGGCCCAGGAGCGCCTGGCCACCGCCCTGCAGAAGCTGGAGGAGGCCGAGAAGGCGGCGGATGAGAGCGAGAGGTGTGACGGGGGGGGGCACAGCCAGGGTCGTATCGGGTCACCCTCCATCACCAGCAGCCCCCTGCTCTCCGCAGAGGGGATTCCTGCACGGTGCAAGGAGCAGCTCCTGAGGGATGAGGGATGAGTTTGGGACCAGCCTGGTTGAGAGGCACCATGCCCACAGCTCTTTGCTCCAGGACGTGTCCCCAGAATGGGGCATCTCTGCTGCTTTAATTGTGCTCAGCAGCATCCCCGGGGTGCCACCGGCACGGGGTGGCCAAGGGGGTGCCGCTGTCCCCGGGCACTGCCCCGTGGTGCTGGGGCTGGAGGATGGCAGGGGCAGGCAGGAGGTGTAGGTGCCACCTCGACCCACAGCCATAACATCTCTCCTTGGAGAAACCTCCTAATCTCCTTGCTTTGGCTTCCCTCAGAGGCATGAAGGTCATCGAGAACAGGGCCATGAAGGACGAGGAGAAGATGGAGCTCCAGGAGATGCAGCTGAAGGAGGCCAAGCACATAGCAGAGGAGGCTGACCGCAAATACGAGGAGGTGCGTGCCCCGTCCCCCGGTGTCCCCCCGGGGACACCCCTTGTGGCCTTACACCCCCTTTTCTGGGGCTGACACCTTCTTTTTGATGCCACCAACAGGTCGCCCGCAAGCTGGTCGTCCTTGAGGGAGAGCTGGAGCGCTCGGAGGAGAGGGCAGAGGTTGCGGAGAGGTGAGCGGGGGGCTCCCAGGGGGGGTCCCACACCACCCCCATGCCGTGTCCGTGTGGGGACAGGGGTGTCCGAGCGTCCCTGTGGGGACGGGGAGGTGTGTGTGGGGTGGGGGGGAGGCAGAGGGATCGCACCCCCCAGCACATCCGTGACCCTGCTCTCTGCTGGCCCCTTTCCCACCCCAGCCGAGTGAGACAGCTGGAGGAGGAGCTGCGGACCATGGACCAGACCCTCAAATCCCTCATTGCCTCAGAGGAAGAGGTACCGGGGCAGGGGCGCGGGGCGACGTGCGGCAGCCCCCCCTCTCTCTGTCGCTCTCAAGCCACCTCTTTTCCACTCTGCCTCGGCCGCCAGCCCTCACCTCGCCTTCCCCTGCATCACCGTGGGCTGGGCACAATCCTCCGTGCCCGCTTTCCTCTTCCTCACCCTCCTCCTCCTCCTCCTCCTCGGAGGACTGCAGGAGTGTGGTGATAGCGCTGACACAGGCTGGCACGAGGAAGGGACCCGTGCCCGGCGGCTCTGCTCCTCTCCCACCCTTGCTGCCCGAGGTTTCTCCTCTCTCATCTTGTTCTCTCTCTTTTTCTTTCCTCCTGCCCTGCGCCCGCTCTTCCTGCTCCCCGCTCCTCTCCTCCCCAACCACCATCCCCGGCCCTGCTTTCCTCCCCCCTTCCCCACGCCTTGCTTGGGATGTAGTAAATGTGGTGACCTAGAGGAGGAGCTGAAAATTGTCACCAACAACCTGAAGTCCCTGGAGGCCCAGGCTGACAAGGTAGGGGCTGCGGGGGCTGGGCGCAGAGCTTGGGGCTGGGGGGGACGGGGTCCCTTGGGTGGTGGGGGGGGAAAAAGGGTGACAAATTGTGTCCCACGGGGCTCACGGACGTATCTCTGTGTCCCTGCAGTATTCCACCAAGGAGGACAAGTACGAGGAGGAAATCAAGCTCCTAGGGGAAAAGCTGAAGGAGGTAAGGCTCATTTTGGGTCCCCATGGGTGCTCCCAGGGAAATAATCCCAGGCTTGGAGGTTAATTAATGTGCTCGGCACCTGCAAGCAGCCCAGGCGCAGGAGATGATTTTGGGGTGGTTTTGGGTTCCGGGGTGGGCTTTGGGGGCAGGTTTAGGGACGCCCCCATCACACTCGTCCTCTCCTGCAGGCGGAGACCCGGGCAGAGTTTGCCGAGCGGTCTGTGGCGAAGCTGGAGAAAACCATCGATGATTTGGAAGGTAAAAACACCCCCACCGCCTCCTGACCCCTTTGTCATGGGGACAATGGGACAGGACGTGTCCCTGATTAGGGGGGGCTCAGCTGGGTTGAGGCCAAAGCACCCCATGGGCAAGCCAGGTCCCCGTGCAATGGGGTGGGTAGGGGGGGAGGCTGGGGTGCTGTGGGTTTTTTTGGGGGGTCTGTGGGAGGGGAATAGGGCTGCATCCACTCTGCCTGTGCCCGATGCCATACCCGCACGCCCTGTGCCCCGCTCACCCCCGCTCTCTCTCTCTCTGCCACTCGCCCCCTCCCCGCTCCACCGCCCGCCACCCCCCTGCTGCCCCCTCCCCACTGCCTGCAGACGAAGTGTATGCGCAGAAGATGAAGTACAAAGCCATCAGCGAGGAGCTGGACAATGCGCTTAACGACATCACCTCCCTCTGAGCCCCTCCGGCCCGGCACCAGCACCGCACTCCCCCCCCAACCCCTTCATCCTCACCTTCATCCCCCCCCTCCCCAGCTCGGCCGCTTGCCTGCCCGGCCCCCCCACTGCTCCCCCTGCCCTTCCCATCCCCACTCTGTCCTTCCTGGCCCGTGGGGGTCCCTCTTTTTGGGGAAAGCAAGGCGTAAGGCGCTACAGGGTGTTTGGGGGAAAGGGGAGCAGCCCCCACGTCCCGGCAGCACGAGCACCAGGGACCCCGCACCCCCCCCAGCAAAGCCGTGCCCAGGGTGGGGGGACACGTCCCGGAGAAGCAGCACCTCCGAGGAGATTTGGGCTCCAGCCCCATGGGGATGAGGGGTGTCCGTCCCCAGGCAGGCAGCCCCCGGTTCCCCCCCTTTCCCCCCCCTGCTCCCCTCTCCCCGCTCCCCTCCTTCCTTCGCACATCGCTCTTCAGTTTGCATTTCATGACTTTTTTCTTTTCTGTTCTGTCCCTCCGGGTCACCGAGTTGGTCTCAATAAAGCGTTTTCTCTCCTTGGTTTCTCCCTCGTTTTCTTCATGCTGCTCTGGCTCCCCACGCTCACCCCTTCATTGCCTGCTCCCTCTCGCCGGCAGCCGGGGGTGGGAGGTGGCTGTGGGGACCCCCACTGCTGAGCCCCTTTGTGCCTCAGCTTGGGGACGTTCCCCCACCGCCCCCGGCTCCCGGACACAGCTTTCCTCATCTTCTGCCACCTTCCAAGACGTTCTCCATTGCTCTTTCAGCCTGAATTAGTAGGGTTAGACCCGGTCCTGTCCTCTCCCCACCCACACCCCCGGACACCACGACAACCTCTCGCAGCCCTGACATCTCCTCCATCCCCTTCTCGTGCCAACAGGGCTGGCCCTACTGCTCGTCAGCAGTTCCTGGCCCTAAATGGGTCCCTAATCCTCATCCCTCACCATCCTACCCTGCCCCAAAACCCAGAATTGGTGTGGCACCAGTGGCACCGCAGCGGGGTGCCCAGCGCAGGCTCTCGCAGGCAGCACTGTCTCTTTTTCACTAACTCTCTTTTCTCTCTCTCTCCCCTTTGCTGCGCTGACGTCTCCGTTTTCTCTAGAGCGCTCCCGGCAGGAGGCCGAGAAAAACCGCGTTCTCACTAACGAGCTGCGGGTCATCCTTACCGAGCTTAACAACTGAGCTAAGGCAGCTCCAGCCCCAGCACAGCCTCACACCCAGCCCCGGCTGCCCCCCTGCCCCCTTTTGGCCAGGCTGGTTTGGGGCTGGGAACCCCTGCCCGCTCCCCATGGGGATAACCACCCTGCTGGGGGGGACAGGGAGTCTTTGGGGAGCCAATTTTTTTTTTTGGGGAGAGGGATCAGGGGTTTTGTCGAGTCCTGGGATGCCCACACGGTGGTGGCTGTCCCCTGGCATGGGAAGGGATTTGGAGATTTATGTCATTGCTATCCCCTCCCTCCCATCACCCCAAAACCACGCAGGGAGGGTGCCCTCAGAGTGGGGTCCCCGCAGGGTGCCCCCATCCCCATCTCTTAACGGGGAGGGGGATGCCGACCGCAAGCCAGCACCGGAGGAGGCCACCCTGGCAGCGGGCTGCCCGTCGGAGCTCATCCCTGCAGCCTCGATATCTCTGCTCCTTCTCTGCTGTCCTCTCTGCCCGCCCTCCCGGGCTGCTGTCTCACTCCTCTTCTTCACGGAGCACCCAGCTTGTGCCGCTGGCACCAGCTTCTCCTCTCTCAAGGGTTCGTGCACGTGCTGGTGGGGACGGCAGGACGGGGAGAGATGGGGCCGCGGTGGTGGCGGTGGTGGTGGTACCCGCACCACGGAGGGGCTGGCCAAGGGCTACGGGGCGCAGCGGGAGGATGGAGAAGCTGAAGACAGGGGGGCTGCCTGCCCCCCACCCGGGGGTCGTGGGCTCATCCCTGCCGCTGCTGGGGCTGCTCATACTGAGCCGTGTCCCGTGTGCGTGTGTCTGTGCCTGGCGTGGTGTGCGTGGGTCCGGCTGTGCCGTGTCTGTGTGCGTGGCTGGGTGTCCCTTGTGTTCACAGAGAGTCTGGCCAGTGCCAAAGAGGAGAACGTGGGCATCCACCAGGTCCTGGACCAGACCTTGCTGGAGCTGAACAACCTCTGAGCTGCCTGGGGAGCCCCCGCCCCTCTTCCCTATACCCCACACGTGCACCCCACTTGGCACGCTCAGGATGTCATCAGCTGAACTGCGCCTTGGCCAAATCCACACATCCGTTGAGAAGGGAAGCCCTGCAGCCTTACACCGTGGCTCGGGGGGCGTCTTGTCTGTGCACAGCCCCAACGGCTCTGTCCTGTCTTCATGTCCAAATATTAAAGCAGTTTGACAAGAAGGACGGGTGCGCTTGGTCCTTGTGGGTGGGGGGCACGGGCGCTGGGAGGTGCGGGGCTGCTGCTGTGGGGCAGGCAGAGCAGTCACAAGGACGGCCTTGGCCTTGGGATGGGACCTTAGGATGCACAGGGAACCTCAAAGTCCCAAGCTCAGCCCAAAATGAGCACGTGCACATTTACTGGGGTCTTCTCCAGGCCTGGAGCTGCTCACCCTATGCCCTCGCTGCGTTCTGTCCTACCAGCCGCCCGAGGGACAGCTGTACAAACCCACAGACGCCCTCATGGCAGGCCACCAACTCCCAGCACACTCAGGAAGTCCCCTCCTGCTCTGCTGTGTTTTCTCCAGCACAAAGAGGAGGCTGGCAGGATGTGCCTCGCCGCTGTCACCAAGCAGGGATGGGCTCCCTGGGGATGCCCGGAGCTGTGATCGAGCCCTGCCCTCTGCTCCAGGCCCCTCCACGGCTTGCATTTAGCCCTGCTGTCCTACACTACCCTGCGGATATCCCCCTGGCAGCACAGCCTCAGGTGGCCAGGAAACATTAATTTGTGCTGACCCCTCGCTGGGCCAGGCCATCACCCCGTCGAGTGACAGGGCGAGCTTTCCCTGACCACTTCCCTTTATTTGCTGCGCCCCTGGGCTCGGGAGAGGATGGAGAGCTGGCAGCTCTTTCCTGCCCAGGTGCTTCTGGCCCCCAAAATCTCGTTTGGAGCTCTGCAGGCTGAAGCTGAGCTTCAAAGGGCTCTGCCCTTGCTGCTCATTCTCCCTCTGGGCTGCCACATCCCAGGACGTGCACAAGGGTTGGGGTTTCTCCTCAGGTCTTTCCTCACAGCACATCGCTGAGTGGAGCTGGTGTTTGCTCAAAGCAGCTCCCTGGAGGGGATTTGTCTGTCTGGAAGAGGCACAAGAGGGCAAAGCCGCCACAGCACCCTGCCCTGCAAACAGGCCTCCCTATCAGGGCGCGTCCCCAGCTGCCGGGCGTCCCTCCGACACAAAGAGCCCTTTCACACCCAGCACCGTTCCCCATTCCAGCCTCCTGCACCGTGCTGGCCCTTTCGACCATTTGCACCCCTCCCACAGCTCCTCCTTCACCTCTGAACTCATTTCTGCCAGGCTCTGCGGGCTGTTCCCGGTGATGGCAGCACCAAGGCCGCCAGCCGGCCCCCCAGGGCCCAGCACCACGCTGCCACCATTCCGCTGCCCCTTGCTCTACAGGGAGGGGAACCCTAAAGATGACAGGGCTCCGGGGGTACAGCTGCACACCGCGGAGTCCCAGCATGGGTTGGGTTGGGAGGGACCCTAAAGCCCACCCAATTCTGCCCCCCTGCCACGGGCAGGGACACCTCCCCCCAGCCCAGGCTGCCCCCAGCCCCATGCAGCCTGGCCTTGAGCACTGCCAGGGATGGGGCAGCCACAGCTCCTCTGTGCCAGGTCCTCACCACCCTCAAAATAAAGAATTTATTCCAAACACCTAACCCAAATCTCCCCTCTTTTATTTTAAAGCCATTCCCCTTTGTCCTATCACCACCCCCAGACACAGATCCCCCCCCAGCTCTCCTGCAGCCCCCTTTATGCAGCACCCCCAGCCGCAGCACCTTCCCCGGGCCACCCCCGGACACCCCACGGGGGACCCCCCCTTTGCGGGACACGGCCACCGTGGGCTCCGGGTAGACCAGGCGGCCCTGGGCGGGGCCACGCCCCCTGTGTCTAGACCACGCCCCTTATGCTTAGACCACGCCCCCTCCTGGCAGACCACGCCCCCTCCCCGAAGCCACGCCCCCTCCCGGTTCCCCGCCCCCGCTGCCCGGTGCCGGCCCCGCCCCTCGCCGCTCTTCCGGGCCGGGCGGCGGCGCGCGCAGGCGGCGGGTGACGTCAGGCGGCCCCGGAAGGGCGGGGGGCGCGGGCCGGGAGCAGGCGGGACCCCGCGGTGCGAGCCCAGCCCGGGACCCCCCCCGGGACCGGAGCCGGTGCCGGTACCGGAGCCGGTACCGGAGCCGCAGCCATGACGCTCGCCGTCTTCTTCGGGTGCACCTTCATCGCCTTCGGGCCGGCGCTCAGCCTCTTCCTCTTCACCATCGCCCGCGACCCGCTGCGCATCATCATCCTCATCGCCGGGTCCGTGCCGGCACCGGGACCGGGACCGGGACCGGGGGGTGGGGGGCACCGGCACCGGGATCAGCACCGGGACCCGCACCCAGCCCGGGGCACGGTGCTGCGGCTGGTACCGGTATGGGTACGGGGCTGGGGTGGGCACTGGTACCGGTACCGGTATGGGTATGGGGCTGGGGTGGGCACTGGTACCGGTACCGGTACCGGGAGGGGTGGTGGTGCCGGTACGGGTGTGCACAGCAGGGCTACGGCACCCGCACCGGTGTGGGCACGGCCACAGCCACCGGTACCCGCACTGCTATGAGTGCTGCAGGACCACCAGCACCCATACTGGTACCAGTACCGGGCACTGGTGTGGGCACCGGGGGTGTCACGGGCACAACGCGACCCCCGGTACTCACGGGGGCACCGGTACCGGGGCACCGGCACCATCACGGGCACCACCAGTACCATGGCACCGGTACCAGTATGGGCACCGCCAGTGCTCACAGCACCACCAGTACCATGGCACTGGTACCAGTACGGGCAGCACCAGTACACGGCGGTGCCCAGGCCCCGTTACCGTCCCCGGTACCGTCCCGGTGACACGCTCCCGGTGCCCCGCAGGGCGTTCTTCTGGCTGGTGTCGCTGCTGCTGTCCTCCCTCATCTGGTTCATCGCGGTGAAGGCCAGCGACCCGCGCGACGAGGCGCTGCAGCGGGGGCTGCTGATCTTCGGGGTGATGTTCTCGGTGCTGCTGCAGGAGGCCTTCCGCTTCCTCTACTACAAGCTGCTCAGGTACCGGGGGGCACGGGGACACCGGGGCAAAGTCTGAGCCCCAGACCCGGTGGCGGTGGTGGTGGCGGCGGGGAGGTGGCAGCACTGCGGCACGCAGGCAGAGGGTGGCAGAGCTCCGTCCTGCAGAGCCCCGGCCTCTCCTCCCTGCAATCTTCTTTTCCTATTTTTTTTTTTTTTTTTTGGAGCTTCTTTCTGCACCCTCTGTGTTTTTTTTTTTTTTCTTTTTTTTTGTGTGTTTTCTAAAAAAAAATATAATAGGTTTGCTCTCCCAGCTGCGTGCGTGCCCTAGGGGTGCGCTCTGCAGCTTGCGGTGCTGCTGCTGGGGCTGCGGCACCCCGGCGGCCCCCACACCTGGTCTGTGGGGTTGGATTTGGGGTCACGGAGTCATTAGGGTTGGAAACAACCTCCGAGATCTGTTCCAGCCACCCCCCTGCCACCACTGTCACACACCAAACCCTGTCCCCAAGCACCACGTCCAGCCTTTCCTTGAACACCCCCAGGGACGGTGACTCCACCACCTCCCTGGGCAACCCGTCCCAGTGCCTGGCTGCTCTTTCTGAGAATAAATTTCTAATTTCCAACCTGAACCTCCCCCGGCACGCTCCAGGCCCTCGATGTCCTTGTGCTGAGGGTCCCAAAGCTGAACAAGTCCCCGAGGTGGCCTCAGCCCCGTGGCGGTGGCTCAGGAGGGTCCCCGCGGTGCGTTTTGGTGCAGAGTGCCCGCAGGGCCATTAATCAAGGGCAGGATTTTTGAGCGAGGAGCCAGGTGCCTGCTGGTGACACATTTTTCCCTGCAGGAAGGCCATCGAGGGGCTGGTGGCGCTCAGCGAGGACGGCTGCTCGCCCATCTCCATCCAGCAAATGGCATACGGTGAGTGCCGCGCGGGTACCCGGGGTACTGGTGGGGTTTGGGGGGTCCCTGGGGGTGGGGGTGGGGGACCGTGGATTTGGGGTGTCACGGCCTCTCTGTCCCGGCAGTGGCTGGCGTGGGCTTTGGGCTGATGAGCGGTGCCTTCTCCATGATCAACCTCCTGGCAGACGCGCTGGGACCGGGCACCGTGGGCATCCACGGGGACTCGCAGCTCTACTTCCTGACCTCAGGTGAGGAATGGGGCCGTAACCCACATCCCTGCTCCCCGTACCCATCGGAGCCCCCCGCAGGGCCCGTGGCTCCCTGTTGACCCCCCGCTGTTGCTCCCCGCAGCCTTCATGACCATGGTGTTGATTTTCCTGCACACCTTCTGGGGCATCCTCTTCTTCCACGGCTGCGAGAACCGGCGCTGGTGGGAGATCGCCGCCGTCGTCCTCATGCACCTCGCGGTTTCGGGGTCGGTGAGTGCTGCGAGCAGAGCCCCGTGCTGCCTCCAGGGATGCTGCCACACATCCCTGTCCCATCCCAGACCCTCACCAGGCTTCCCACACCACTGGAACCATCAGGAGGGGGACACGGTGGCTACGTGGAGCAGCCGGGCTGTGGGAGACCCCTCTCACCCTTTCCCTTTTTTGCTTTTCCCCCCACCCCAGACGTTTTGGAACCCGCTGTACGTGGGCAGCCTGGTGCCCTCCTACCTGCTGATGGCCGCTGCTGCTGTCTGGGCTTACCTGCTCTCGGGGGGCTCTGCACAGAACCTGCGCCGCTTCCTGCTCTGTAAGTGCCTGGTAAAGGGGCACAGGGACCCCTCTGGGTGCTGGGGACCCTCTGGGTGCTGGGGACCCTCTGGGTGCCGGGGACCCTCTGGGTGCTGGGTCCTGGGGTGGGGAAAGGGTCTCTTGGGGAACGAGGCGAGGAGCTGACTGCCTCTCCCACGGGACAGGAGGAGACCCTGGGGCTGACTCCGAGGGGGAGGTGGTTTGGGTATGAAATTTGGTGAAAATCTCCCCCCCACCACCCCGTCTTGGTTTCCACAGGTTCGCAGAGCGGAGCCAGCCCCCAGCTGGCATCCTGAGGCCCCGCAGGACGCTCCTGTCCCCAGCTGCCCCTGCCCTCCCCTCCATCTCGGCGACACCATCGGCACTCGCCTCCTCTGCAATACGTTTTTCTCCTGGAAGGGGGGGACCCCGGCCAGCCCCCGGAGGGGCAGGGACCACCACCCAGCGGACAAGTGGCACCGGGGCTGGCCTGCTCCTCTGCCCCTCCGGGGACAGCCCAGCCTGCAGGACTTGGTTTTGCTGGCCCTGAACTACCCTGCCTGGGACGGATCCTTCCTCAGACTGATCCCAAGGACCCCCCTCGCTTCTCCCCCCGGCGCAGAAGATGCCCCCCTCGTCCCCTGTGCCGCTGGGGTGGAGGAAGCAGCTTTGCAAGGCGCTGTCTGGGCTGAGGCTGAGCCCTGTGGTGCTTCTTTCTCCACCTCTTCGCCCCCTGCTCACGGCAAGACGTGGCCCCAGCGCCGGACTGCAGTGAGCTGGCATCCTGGGGGTGGCGTCGGGGGGCTGGTGTGGGGCAGGGGGGCAGCTGCTGGGGGTGGAAGGTGGTGGGAAGGGATGTGGGGAGATGGATCCCAGCAGCTCCGGTTGGGTGGCCGTGGACCAGCGAGCCTGCAGCTGGTGCCAGCACGGCCTGGGGAGGGGTGCTGGGGGCTGCCCCCCGGGGATCGTCGCCCTCTCCAGGGGCCGGAGGGGGATTTTTCAGGCAGGCACCGGCCCTGATGCTGTGCTTACAAGATGGGGATATTGAAACAGCCCAGGGGCTCAGTGCTGAGAAGGCGGCTTTGTCCACAGTGGGCTTTTATACCAATAAAAAAAAAAAAATAAGCACCATAGCTGAGTGGGGTGTGTGCCAGCCCTGGGGGGGGGGGTGCTTCGGCCGCTCCTCGCTTGCCACCAGGGTGGAGGCTTCCTCCCGTGTCTTCCTCCCCTCACCCCTGCCTGAGCCCGTTGCTTTTGGCTGCAGCAGGGCCCTGATGCTCCCCAGGGCTTGGCTCTGGCTGCACGCGAGCCTCGGAGGCCAGCAGCTCGAGAGGAGCAGGGTGGGGGCCGGCGAGGAAGCCGAGGGGCTGCTGCCTTCACCTCTGCAGCGCTCCGGCCCTACCAAGCCCCAGCAGCTGTTTTTCCAAGGCTTTGCACAAATAAAGAGGAGGAAGAAGTCCCAGGGCGCTGAAGGGCAGGGCTGGGCTGTGTGAGGAGCCCCGCACTGCTTGCTCTGGAGCTCTGCCTGGGGCACGGATGGAGGCTCTGCGATGGGAAGGGTCCGGCGTCGCTCCGCGGCTTGCTCCTGGGACGGCAGAGGTGGCCGGCAGCACAGGAAGCTCTTACACCTTTTTTGGCCTTTTTTATTAACGTTTTTATCGTTTTTTGTAACAAAAATATCTGCTGGGGCTGGGCGTTGCCCCAGGTGAACAGTCTGTGCAGCCGGGGGAGGCTGGTGCCCCCCGAGCCCGGGGTGGGAGCGAGGGGACGGGGCTGAGCCGCGGGGCTCACGCTGTGTTCTCGGTGGTGGCCGCTGTGTAGATGACCTTGGATTTGGTGGGCGAGTCCAGCCTGGCGTGGGACAAAGAGCAGGGTGTTAGGGCAGAGAGGGAAGCCCCGAAAACTCGTCTGCGTAACGCTCGTTTCCCATACAGCAGTGTGCAGGGGTATGGGGGGGGGGACAGCGGTGCCCCCGACCCTGCTCTGCCCACCACTCACCGTGCGTTCTGGCTGCGCTGCTTGTAGACGTAGTACATGAAGGCCAGTGCTGTGATGGCAAAGAGCACCCCGAAGACCACAGCCAACACGTCCCCTGCAAGCCCAGCACAGGCACGTCACGGGGCGGGTGGTGGTGGTGGTGGTGAGGGGAGTAGGGGGGGGACACAGGGCTGGGGGGGGACACGGAGCCAGCAGCCTCGGCTGAGCACACTTACCTGCGTGAAACGAGGAGCTGGTCTGTCCCGCTGAGGAAAAATTAAAAAAGGAGAGGTGTGAGAGCCTGCTGTAGGGATGCCAGAACAGCCCCCCCATGGCTGCATGCCCCATCCCCACTGGGTGTCCCCCGGCACCCTCCCCAGGGCCAGCACCTCCTGTGCCTGCTGCCACCACCCCCAGGAGACACAGCACAGCCAGGGGGGGAGGAAAGTGCCAGTACAAGGCTTTGCCAAACCTGGGCTGCTCTCGTTGCTCCCCACGTGGGGACAGCCAGCCCACACCACCACCTACCCATGCCCTAAATCCTGTGCCAGGCAATATTTACCTAGCGCAGCAGCGCTGCTCTGCCCCGGCAGCATTATCACCTGCACAGCTCCAGCATCGCGCGCCGGGTGGCACTATCAGTGCCAGCATCCTAGAGCAGCTTTCCTGACCCTCCAGCTTGGGAAAAATCAACAAGCGTGGGTGAGGGAGGTAGAGCTGAAAGCGAGGTGGGACAGGACCCAGCCCCACTGGTGCACGGGGCGGTGTGGAGCGGGGAAGGCTGCACCACCCCAGTGCCTGCCAGGTCTGGGGACCAGCAACCTCATCCGGGAGCACAGGGACACCAGCCCGGCACTCAGACACACGACTTCAGGGCCACAGGCTTTGTTTGGGGTGGTTTGATAGAAATAGCAAACGGGAAGAAAAGAGGTGAGCTCATTTGCACCTCCGCCCCCTCGCCTCTGCCGGCGCCTGCTGAGGAATAGCTTCTGCAGAAAGGGGTAAAAGAAAAGGCTCGGAGGTAAACGGAGAGCACGATAATGTTTCTAGCAGGTTTACCAAAGATAGAGCATGCCAGCCCAACCCGATATCCTTCTCTGATAAGTGATATTCCAGACAAAGAAAATGCGGTAGATTTTATCTCCCCGGGCTTCAGTGAAGCATTTGCCGTGGAGCCATCCGGGAAGCTGCGAGCGAGGCCGAGGACCATGGTGATTAAATCCTGCAGCCCTTAACGAGCTGGCTGCAGGTGTGGTGGTGAGGAGAGGTGGCATACCACTGTGTGGTTAGCCAGGCATTCCCCTGGGGCCCGGGACCCATCCTGTGTGCTATTTCTATTAGTCACCTTGACACAAGGCGACAAATGCCAGCGGAAAGGAGGAGGAACAGGATGTTGGACAGGGAAAAAAAGCCCCAAGCGAGCTCAGAGAACTGAAAAGGGGCACCGACACGGTGATGCAGAGTGATAGTCGCACCTGAGGGCTAGCGGGAACTTCTACTCATAGCTGGAAACCACCAGAAAGGGCTTCGAGGACACACCGAGGGAACCATCCTCTGTTTGTCCTCGAGCAGGGTGGTGAGTACCCAGCCTGGCACCCCCCAGCCCTGCTCCAAAACCCAGGGTAACCCATTAGAAAAATGCATTCCCCTAAGAGAAGCCTCGCCCCACTTTTTGCCCTGCGCCCCAGCAGCCCGGTGCACCCCCAGGGTGCTCGCGCGCTCCTTACCCGTGGGCACCTGCCTCTCCCGGGACAAGGTGGGCTCGAAGCTCGCCAGCACCCACCGCTTGTGCAGGGCCTGGGTCGGCCGAAAATTATTCTGCAGGGGCTTGCCGTCGTCGTACTGCAGGCTCGTCACCAGCACCGAGATCTGGGAGGAGAGAGCAGGGTGAATAGGGCGGGGTGCGCACTGTGCTGGGGAGCCAAAAAGCCCCGGCGCACGGCATCCACGGGGACCTGCACGGGCGCTGCCCCAACAGACCTGGTCATGGGAGAGCATCACGGTCTGGTTGAAGACCGTCCACATCACCGACTGGAAGCAGGGAGGGGTGGTCAGGGAGCCATTGTAGCGGTAATAGAGGTGCAGGCTGTCGGGCAGCAAGCCCGCGATGTTGAACCCGGGCACCATGACTTCCTCATCTGGGAGGAGAAGGCAGGGGAGTGAGGGCAGCCCCAGGGAGGGGAACGGGACCAAGCGCGGGGCTCACGGAGCACACCCGACCCGGGGCATCGCCCAGCCCAGCCTCGCACCACCCTGCTGCATGCACCCCGTGTGCCAGGGAGTGCAGGGGATTCTCCCTTCCTCTCCACTGCAAGGGGTTTCTCTGCTGGGAGCCTTACCTTCTCCTTGGATTTTTTGGAGATGCTTGATGATTTCCTCGTAGTAAGGGTTCTCCCTCGGCCCGACCTGCAATGCAGCAGCAAAAGGAGGTTTGGCTGCCTGCGAGGGGCACCCTGTCCTGCTGGACCCTCTTCGCCACGGGCACCAGCACCATTGCGGGTCCCCAGAATTACCCCTGACGCCCAGCCCGGTCCCACTCCCACCCCTCCTTGCCCAGGTCTGGGCTCTGGTTCTCACCTCCAGGAAGACTCCCAGCACGGCCAGCCCATCCGGGTAGCCCAAGGCCACCTTGAAGTTTTCGTACTTGGTGTTGTAGTGGACCACGTGGAGCTGGAGGGAAACACACAGCCCCGATGCAGGTTGGGCACCCCAAAGAGGTGCGCACCCCCATGGGGGCTCCCCGACCATTGCAAGGGCTGGGAGAGGCATGCAGCCACACTGAGCATCCCTGCTAGGGGTAAATGTGCAGCTGGGATGGAGACAACACGTGCCAGTGGATAGAAGTGAGCACAAACAGCTGCCCATGGGAGCTGCCTTGCTTACAGGCAGCAAACCAGCCCCGGATAGCGGGGCTGGAGGACAGCAGCTGGTGGAAAAAAAGGGGTAAAACCATTTGGGAGCTGGCAGGGCAGGCTGTATACATGGGAAACTCCTTCTCCATTAGCCCAGCATTGGGAGAGGACGGTGGAGGGGGACGAGGGCTCCTCACCTCCCCAGCAAAACGCTTCCTGTTCACGGTGTGCTCGGAGCCAGCTGTCGACGGGGAGCCCCAGTGCAGGTGCAGCTGCTTGGCTTGGTACTGCTGGGCATAGCCACCCGTGATGGCCATGGACTCGGGCAGATCCAGGACAACTGCGGGGCAGGAGGGAGAGGTCGGTCAGTAAAACACAGAGTCCAGTCCGCCCCAGGTTCGCAGAGGAGGTGGCTTGGGGGAAAGAGTCACCCTGGGCTGGTGGAAGCTGGAGACAGCGAACAGACTCGCTTTTGATCTCTAACGAGGCTGTAGGTGGGGCAGTGGATAGCGCTGTGCAAATGCAGCAGGGTTTGGCTTTCGGCTTGGGGTTGTAGGACACCCAGATAAATAAATCACGGCGGCTGTTCCTGGAGCTGGAAGTGCTCAGAGGGCTCTGCCCCTCTGCAGAGACTCACGGGGCAGCCCTGTGCTGGATGCTGTCCAACACCTGATGCACTAAGCGAGGATAATATAAAGAGCCCGTGGGCAAAGTTCAAGGATCGGCAGGCAAAACTCAAGGATTTGAATTTTTGGCCAAGACCAAGTCCAAAATTTCCATCTAGCAAAGCCAGCCCTCACGCCGTGGTGTGGCACACCTCAGGGCTGAGCTACTGGGACATGCACCAAAGCCACCCGGAGCATCCCCGGACCCTGAGAAAAGCTGCCCTCTCCTTCCAAGCACCTTCTAATTCTTAACGTCAGCCCTTTTCCTTCCTCATGCCTCTGTAGGTGAAGTGTCAGTCACATCGCCAGCCAGGGCACAGGTTTGGGATCAGGAACACAACGCGGCTGTGATGAGTCATTTGTCCTCTCCTGTGCCGCCTGCCACCGGGCTCGGAGATACAGAACTCAAATACAGGAAGCGGGACACTGCTCCCTCCCTGGGGATTTACCTGCTTCAACATTTCTTTTGTGTATCTAGATCAGGGCATTCCTAGTATTTATCTGAGTCATTTTCAGGCCCTTGCAAAAGTCTGTGCAGCGAACACGTTGTATAAGGAGGAGCGACAGCAGAAATACCCCGGCTTTTCAGAACGAGCACAGAAGGCTCCATAATAATAATAATAATTTAAAAAGGCATCTTATAAGCAGACGAGAAACTTCTTCACCCCCCAGCCCTCTCAACAAAAATGTTACAAGTGCTTTCTGAACACCAAGCAACGCCAGATGCCAGGGTGTCCAAAATAGCAACCGCTGAGCTCGACCCGTTCAGCTATGCAGGCACGCTGGGGCGGGAGGCTGTAAAACAGAGCTCTGGGCACGCAGCGAGTCCGACTGGTCGAGTGTGCTGCATCGGGTCACGGGGCTGTTTTATCACACCTTCAGCAGGTTGCTGTCCCCAGCAGCTTCTCTTGGGGACCGGCAGCCACCAGCGCGCACAGGATGAGCGAGGTGCTCCTGGAAAGACCTGGTGGCAGCCAGGAGCTGCCATCTCCAGCTGCAGGGCAGGAAGGAAATTTTTTTTTTTTTTTTCTTTTTTTTCCCCCCCAAAAAAGTTGGAACGGAATCCATTTATGTTAACGTAGCATCAGTCTTTCCATGCCAGATAGTGCATGTATCTGCATGCAGTATTTAGAAGGGCTTTATAGCCCTTCTAAAACTGGAGAAGGGAAATAAACAATTTCTAAAAGTGCCCTAAGATCCTGAGATAGTGTCTTGAAGCATGGGCTTTAAATTGGCCAAAGCTGTGTCCTAGAAGACTGAGGGGTGGGTACCATCAGGGCTAATCACACCAGGGACCAACCAGTCCTTTGAAAGTGGAAACGATGCCTGCAAACTTGCACCAGAAGTATTAGGGGCATGTTTTTAGAGGAAACATGGATTATAACAAATTCCCGGAGCCACCACCCAAAGGCAGCGAGTTGTGAGCTCTCCATCTCCTGGTTTCTCCCCTCCAGGCTGGAAAGCACCTGAACAAAGCTCTCCAAGAGCCACTGGGAGGGTTTCAGGGAAGCCTGGTCCTGCCAGGAGCGGCACCCGGTGCCTTTCGCACCCACCTGTGTGCCCGTTGTTCTTCAGCTTGAACTTCTTGCTGTTGGGCAGGCTGTACCCGGAGAGCTGGATGGGCTGCAGCTCGGGGCTGAAGATGGTCTTCTCCGTCTCGATGTTGATGGGGGACTGCTTGTTGCCCGAGCAGGCCGGGTAGTGCTCGCCCCAGCGCTCCGGTTCTGCAACGGGGAGGCAGCAGCGGTGAGGCCAGCCAAGCGAGGAGACCCCCGGGGGGGAATTGGGGTGGGTGGGAGGGAAGGGGCAGGCGCAGTTTGGGCAGTGCACCTCGCTCACAGGCTTGGTTTCCACCAAGCTAGCTCGGGAGCAGCTCCCTGCTGCCACGTGACGGCGCGCAGCTGTGCCACGAAAGGGCTCCGAGCGCGGTGAGCTGCCAGAAAAGTCTATTTTTGGGGTGTTTGGGAAGAGCGCGAGAAGATCATTTACAAGTGGACTTGGCAGGCGGAGGAGCCTGCAGCTTGTCACACGCTCGCTGCTCATCGTTGCCTCTCCTGCTGCTACGTGAGCCCCTCCAGCACGGTGCCACCAGGGCCACACGTGCCCACGGCCACAGGTGGCGAGGTGCCGGCCCCACAAAGGGATGGGTGATGTCCCCAAAACCTCCCCTTACACCACAGGGGGCTGCTTCCAGCACTTTTCAGGCCAGCCCCAGCCTAGGGGACAAGAGGGACAGGGGACAGAGGGCAAGGGTGAGGACACGAGCTAATCCTTGGGCAGGTCAAAGTCCCAGCACAGGCTGCAAGTCCAGCCTTGGGGAGCCCAGCCTGGCATAGGATGCGGCCAGCTCCTGTCTGGGGGGGAAGCCTGGCCCCAAAGGCACCCCAACATGAGGGTTTGGGTGAGCTGCTGCTGCCCTCCCCAAATGGGAGCACCCCGGGCTCTCCAGCCCACCCATGCCCGGGTTCGGGCACCGCTGAAGCAGCAGGGTCAGGCAGGAGGGAAGGGCGAGCCGCTGAGTGCGCACAGGAGCCCTGTAATCATTAACCACGGCTGGCTCGAGCCCAGCGTGCGCTGGGTGGTGGGGGAAAGCAGGAAAACTGCAGGGTATTTACCTTCATAGCTCCAGTGGTTGTCACCAGGACCTTGAGAAGGAAAAGGGGAAAAAGAAAAAAAAAACAAAACACACACAAGAGCATGAATGGAAGGGAAAGGTTGGCAGCGAACAGGCAGTGCTCACAGCCCCAGCAGCAGGTCCCGGGGCTCACACTGCACCCCCAGCCCCCTCCCAGCCTTCGCTTCCCCACTCCTCCTCCTCCTCCTCCTGCCCCACAGCCGGGGGGCACTGCCTTCTCCCTGCGTGCATCACCCCGAGGGGAAACTCCAGGGCTCGACACTTTGTTATCACCGTTATAAGGGGAAAAATAAGTTGCAGATACAGGCTTTCATCGCGGAGCAGCTGTGCCCATGCTCCTCCAGCTGCACCAGGACAGAGCGAATTCACCTCCTCGGGCTCGCTCTCACCGGGGTGCTCGTGGTGGCACGGCGCCGATACCCCCAGCTGGCACATCCCAACCCAAAAAGGGTCAGAGAGGCTTGGGGCCAGCACCCACCCCGCTCCCTCAGCTCCCCAGGGCGCAGCCCAGTCCCCAGACATCTCCATCCCTCATTAGTGCAGATGCCCATTAGCCTGGACGGGGTGCAGCGGGGGCCAACAAGTGCCCTGCCACTGACAACGGCCACCGACAGCCGCTTGCTATTAATAGGAGTGGATTCCAGCTCACGGGTGAGAAAGGAAGAGGCACGCTTTCCCAGGCCCAGGCAGCTGATGCGGGGCCCCGAGCCCAGCGGGATCCTGCCCTCCTCCCTGCCAGGAGCCAGCCCTGGTGGCCGCGGATGCTTGGGGACAGCAGGGCCGTGGATATGGGAACAGCGTGGTGGTGATCGCTCTGCAGCACCTCAGAGGCTCGGGAGCCACTTGCCCAAGGTGTGGGGTGCTCCTGGAGGTGCAGAGCCCAGCAGAGGGCTGGGCACGATGCGGCTGCCTGCACAGGGCAGGAACAAGCGTGCAATTGTGCCAAGGATGCAGTGGTCACAGACAGGACCCCCAAGAGGTGCTTCAGCAGCTTTCCCAGGCAGGATTCCCCTCCTGCAGCATGAGGGTGGCGGGCCTGGAGCAGCTACGGGGCTGGCACACGATGCCTGGGTGCGCTGCACATGCCCGAACCGGCACAGCCTGCCCCGGCACCCTGCTTTTCTGCTCACCTCCAGGAACTCTGCCTTGACAGAAGGCTTCTCATCCTTCCACCTGAAGCTTGAGCAACAGCTCGGTGCTGGCACCTGCCCTGCTGCGTCAGCACCGTGCCACCCACCCCGGCTCCCCAGGTCCCAGTGCTTGCTCCTGCGGCGCAGGGGCTCCACAGGGGCTCACAGCCCCACATTTCTTGGTCCTCTATAGGGAAACGGGGATCCAACAGCCTGAAGGCTGCAGCTGCACCCAGGGTACCAGATTCCCCCGGGGGTCCCTTGGTACCCCAGCATCCACCTGCACCTACCCACGCACCGAGGCCACCCGAGTGCATTTCCCCACCCACGGAGCTGGGCACAGCACCGGGTCCCTCGGCGCACGCCCCGAGCGATGCAGGGGGAGCACCGGTGCCAGCCCAGCCCGGCGATGGGATCAAGCCTTTGGCACCCACCCTGGCGTAGCCCTGCAAGGCACCAGACCCTTCGTCACCAGCATTACCCCACCGCCCTGCGCAAACGCTGATTTGCATAATTTCAGCCTCCCTCCCACGCTCCCCGCCGGAGCACGTCTTCTCCTTCCGAGCAGCGCACGGGGCCGGCTCCCCTCGCCGCTGAACCGCTGCCACACACCACAACAGAGGTGCTGCAGCTCTCTGCACGCCCTGCCCTACCCCGAGCACGTACAGGGGCTGCAAAGCACTCCCAAAAATGTTGGATGGGGGGAGCAGAAGCACAGCTGGTGCCCAGCGCTTTGACGAGCGCACTGGGAGAGGGTGAGCGAGGAGAGGACTCCTCGGTGGGGTCCCAGCAGGGAAATATTTCGGGGCTCTAACAGGAGCTGGCTGCGGCTGCAGGCACTAAAAGCCTTTGTGCTCAGCCACGTGGAGCCCCTCCGCTCCCACCCAGCACCAAACCCACCCCCTTCCCTGAGCTGGGGGGAGCAACATCAACCAAGTTTCCCCATTTTGGTGCTTTCCCCACACACACACACAGGCACTTTGCTCGCTCCCTCCCACTTCAGGATCCTGGCGCTCGCTCCTTGATATCCAACACCATCCAACAACACTTTCCTGCCGGGTCCGGGCAGGCGCTGCCATTAGCGGCGTGCTGCTCTGCATGTCCTGCAGCCTGGGGGCGAGGGCAGGAGCAGTTTTGGGCACGGTGAGGAGCCAGCAGGACCAGGGGCTGCTGCTGGCAGGCACTGAAGCAGCAGGCTGCTCCCAGGAAACGCTGCAGGGATGCGGGCACAGACCCACAGCTGGTTGCACGGAGCAAGAGGCACCCTCAGCAGAGCCAGGGAATAGGGTGAAAACAGGGGGATGCCCCTTCTGCCCTCAGCTGCTTGCAGTTTAGGGGATGCACAGCCTGCAGGGCACCTGAGGATGCCCAAATGTGCGGTGGCAGCCGCGTGCCGATGCCATCTGATGGCAGCAGGGCTGTCTGGTGCCTCCTCGCCATGGGCTCCGACAGGAGTTTATGGCTCCAGACATCCTGCTCGCTTATCGGGCGGGCACACGATGCCCTGTGCTCAGCCACAGGCTGCCCTGGGATCCTGCCACAGCCCCGAACCAGCCCCTGGACAAAGGCTGTGGGATGATGGCAGGATCACCTCGCTGAGGACCAGTGCCAGGCTGGGGCACCATGGAGCAGAGCACAGGGGGGTGTTCCTGGTGCTCTGGGAGCCAAGAGAGCACCAGGACATGCAGAGATGCACAGGGGGAAAGCCTCAAAGCAGCGACCTGCCCCTGCAGACAGGTCCCAGCCGAGCAGACAGGTCCAGGCACCTTTCCCTCGCAAGCAGTAACCCGATCAAGGTACACGGGCTGTGCCGCCGCGCTCACGCTGCCCACAGCCAGCTCCCCGAGCGTATCTGTGGCCAGCAAGGAGCTGGCACGAGGTCTGGGGCTGGCACGGCGTCTGGGCAGCATCCTCCTGCCAAATCCCACAAGGAACCTCTGCACCCCGCAGGATGGGACAGCAGCAAGCCCCCAGCCCTGCCCCACAAGCACAGCCCCGTTTTTCCCCCCCCCAAGCAGCCCCACGCAGCACCCATGCCCTTCCAACCCCTGCATGCACTGATCCCACACAAACCCAGCTGCATTAAATTCCTTTTCTTGTGTGTTTCTAAACCCTGACCGACCGTGAGCCTTGTGGATCAGCCTTTAATCTGCCACCGGCAGCTCAGGTTGCCGCAGGGATTGTTCTTTGTGCTCCTGGGGGGCTGCGGGGCCCCGAGATGCAGGCAGCATCCCACAGGGAGGGGGAGGCACAGGGCAGGAATCACCGCGGCTTGTTCCTGCTCCCCGTGAACCCAAGTGGCCTCGGTGAGTGTCGGGGAAAGAGGAAACAGCTGGAGGGCCTTGGGCAAAAAGGGCCGTGCCAGCAGGAGGGAGAAAAATGGGGAATCCCTTAAGGCTGGGGAGTGAGGTAAGTGAAAGTGGGTTAAGCTAAAAAATGGGCTCCACCGGAGGAAGAAGGCATCAGGGGGTGAAGAAGAAGGGGACGCAGAGCTGGGCAGCCTCGAGGGCAACCCGCAGCTTGTGCCAGGTGCCCAGCAGCCACCGGCCATACCTGGTGCCCACGCTGGGAGGAGGAAAGGAGCCAGCCTGGCGGTGACATGTGGCTGCATGGGGGCATTCCTGGGTCCCAACCAAACCCCACATTCCCGCGGGGCTCCAGCCAGACCCCCGGGGGGGTCAGGGTGCCCGTTTGCCCCCCGTCCCCTTTTCCCAGTCCCATCCCCAGGCAGCCGGAGCCTGGCACCCTCCTGCCCTGTGGCCGGAGTTACTTCATCTCTGCGGCGAGGAGCATCCGCGTCCCCGTCCCCACGCGCAGCGCGGCGAGGAACGTGATTCATCGCAGCAACAAAAGCAGCTCCCGGCACCGAACAATTGCCGACCCGTGCCGCATGGCAGCCGTCCCCGTGCAGGTCAGGGCAACTCTTACCAGAGGCAAAGAAACAAGGACACGCTAGCAGGCTGAGCCTGGGAAACACAAACCCACGGGCCAGGCTGGGACGGGAACGTCCCCGCGCTGTGCTCAGCCCCAGGCGAGCTGAGGCATGGCACTGCCCCAAAATCCCTGCTGAACGCTGGCAGCGCCACAGCCTCCGGGTCAGAAAAGGGACTGAGACCAAAGGGATTGAGCGTTCCCCTTGCTAAAAGAAGGACCCCAAAACTTGGAAGCCCCCTCTGCCACCAGGGACAGGGTGGGGGGAGGCACCCCGCAGCCCCCAGCCCCCTGCTCCATCCCCAGTTGTGGGGCAGCCCCACACCTGCCCCATAGCTCCGGCCCCTCCGGGAGGCTGAAACCCCGTGCTGGGAGCCCTGAGCCCCTCAGGAAAGTAGGAACAGGATCTGGTGGGGAACGGGGCTGTTCCTGCCGGGGGTCGTGGCCGCACCGGAGTTGGCGGGAGCGGGGACAAAGGCAGGGACGTGCGGCTGCGGGGCTGCGCGATGCCGGAGGGGCACGGCCCCACTGGGGGCCCCTAACGGGGGCGGTACGGCAGCCCCTCAAGCCAGCAAGGGGGACCCCCGCTCCGAACACTGGGGACCCTAAATTCAGCATAGAAACGCTCTGTGCATCGGGGCACACGTGCATCGGGGACCCTAAACATGGCTGAGGGGTGCTCTGTGCATTGGGGACCCTAAATCTGGCATAGGGGTGCTCCGTGCATTGGTGTGCCTGTGGGTCGGGGACCCCAAATCCAGCAGAGGGGTGCTCTGTGTATTGGGGTGCCCGTGCACTGAGGACCCCAAATCCATCAGAGGGGTGTTTTGTGTATCGGGGTGCCCGTGCACGGGGGACAGCACAACATATAAAGGGTGCCCATCATTCGGGGACCCCAAATCCGTCAGAGGGGTGCTCCATGCCCTGAGGACCCTGTGCATCGGGGACCCTAAACTCATCACAGGGGCGCCCTGATGCATCGGGGACCCTAAACCCTTTCATGGGGGGTTCCCGGTGCAGCCGGGACCCCCCCCCCCCCGGTCCCCCCGCACCCCCGTCTCACCTCTCTCCTTGGCGTGCGGGGACTCCTCATCCTCGTCGTGCCCGTGCCCGGCGGCAGCACGGCCCGTGACGGCCAGGATCAGGACCAGGACCAGCACCGGGACCGACACCGGGACCGGCACCGGCACCGGCACCGGGACCCGCAGCCTCATGTCCGGCGCTGGATCGCGGTGCGCTGCGGGACGGGGCTGGACGGGACGGGACGGGACGGCGGCTCCGCGGTCTGCTCCGGGCGGCAGCGCGTACGTGAGAGCGGGCGGGGGAAGAGGCGGCCCTGGCTCACGCCGCCGTTACCTTTTATAGAGGCTGGAGCCAAAGTCTGCCGCCGCCCGGCACACACACACACACAGGTGAGCCGCCGCCGCCGCCCCCCGCACCGGGACTCGAACCCGCGGCACCCCCGGGAGGCCGGCGGCGGGGTCTGGGGGGGGTCCGGGGTAGCTGCCCCCCGGTAGCTGCCCCCCGGTAGCTGCGGGGGGCACTGAGAGGTGGGGAGGGGAAGGGGAGGGAGGGGGGGGAAGCTCCGTGTGTTCCCCCACCCCGCCCTGTGGTGGGGGCATGAGGGGCTGGGGGAGGGGTTTTGGTTGTAAAGAGGGGGGTTTCCTCAAAAATGGGGGTGGGGGTGTGCTCAGCGAGGGGTGTATTCAGTGAGGGGCTTTTTAGCTTCTTGGTGAGAGGTTCCCTCGCTAATGGGGTGAGGGGCACGCTCAGTATATCTGTCCCCCCCTCAGTAAGGGGGTGAGGGACCCCCTCAGTAACGGGGTGAGGGACATCCTCGCTGACAGGGTGAGAGGCCCTGGGGGATGTTTTTGAGCTTCCCTGTGAAGGATTCCCTCAATAACATGATGAGGGACGTGCTCACACAGAATCACAGAATTTCTAGGTTGGAAGAGACCTCAAGATCATTGAGTCCAACCTCTGACCTAACGCTAACAGTCCCCACTAAACCATATCCCTAAGCTCTACATCTAAACGTCTTTTAAAGACTTCCAAGGATGATGACTCCACCACCTCCCTGGGCAGCCTGTTCCAGTGCCTAACAAGGGAACAGCAAGGGACGTCTTAATCTGTGGGGTGAGGGACCCCCTCAGCAATGGGGTGAGGGACATCCTCGATGCTGGGTGTCTTCCCCCAGAGCTGGGCTGAGGGACGCCCTCATCCCCCATTGTCAGCGAGGGACGTCTGCCCGGGCAGCGACAGGACGGAATTAGCTGCGATGCTAATTTAGGGCAGAAAAAGACCAAAGAGTTCAAGGAGGCGGTGGCAGTGCCAGGCACTGCAGCAGGTTGCAGTCTGCCGTGGTAGCCGCAAAGGAACACCCCGGCGGTGTGAGCAAGGGCACGCTGCACGAGGGTGGATTTAAATCAGATGTTGCCAGAAAGAGATCAGAGAGTGGTGGAGATGACAGCTGACTGCTTGCCAAGACAAAGTGAAGCAAACATCAGGGATTATTAAGAAGGAAACAAAGAACAAAACAGCAGAAAAACACATATTGCTGTTGTATAAATCTCTGGTGAAACCTCCTCTCGGTTATTACCCACGGGTTTTGTTTCTCCCATCACAAAGGGGACAGAAGCAGAAACAGCACGCACAGGGCCCGGGGCTGTTTGGGGGCAGGAGCGGCTTCCTCACAAGGAAGGAGCAAAGCAAGCACAGCTCCCAGCCTGGAGAGGTGAAGTCCGTGGCTTTGTCCTCCCAGCTTGTACAGGAACAGGGAGCGGGGAACCTGTGTTTACTCCTGGGGTAGCGGATTTACGGCACAATCAACCCAAATCAAGTAGCAGGAAGTTTGAGGCCAACCAGAAAAATATCTTCACGTGTACCGCAGAAGGGAATGGGGCAGCTCCTTTCCTCCAACGTATGGGGAGCATTGTGCCCATGCAAGAAGATACGAGTTAATGGGTTCGTTTCTGCTGCGCGCTGCCAGCGTCCCAGCTCTGTGCCATGTCCCCATGGGCCCCACGCCTCTGCTAAACCAGTTTGCCCAGCTGTTTCCCAGCCCAAATCCTCGGTCATCCCGTCACCTTCCGATGTGAACATGCTCGGCATCTGCTGAGCGCAGACATTGCTGTCACTGCAATGGGGCCATGGGGTAGAGGAGCTCCTGCAGGGCCTGGGCTTTGTGCTGAGCAGGAGAAAGCTCTCCCAAAAAGCTGACAGCTAGGAAAGCAAGCTGCCGTGCTGATCCCTTGCAAACTGTCACTGTGGGCTCCTGCTCACCTTGCACCTGGGGGCTCTGGTGAGCCCTGCCACCCGCGATGACCTGCAGGTGGGATGGATGCACTCCCAACCTGCAGACTTTATCCTGATCCACCTTGTTCCTCCCCACACCAGATAAGCTGAACCATCAGATAGGAAGACATTCATTTGTCAAAGCTCAAGCAAACAGGGCTGCGGGGGGGAAACAAACCATAAAATGCAGCTCCAACACCCTTTCCTTCTCACATTCCTGTAGTCTGTCTTATTAATGGTCCTCGTAACGTGTGTTAGCCTGAATGAGGAGGAAGGAGTCTGGTTAGGCGAGGAGAGGATCAGGCTACCCCTTTTCAGCGTGGATCCCGTCTGCGGCACAAAGCACCGATGTGGGAGCTTCCCCAATCCTCAGCTGCATAAGATGGATGGGGCTGTGCTAGACTGGATGTGCTTTTGGAAATGCTGCCTGGTCTTGTTTTAGCCACAGTGCCATAGGGAGGGATAACCTCTAAGTGCTTGTAAAAGGATTAATTCTTAGGAAAAAGACGTCACTCCTAGGAAAATTAACTCATGCTAAGGAAAGACTTGGATCCCTAGGAGAACTTTTGTGACTCTGTGCCTGTAGCAAATTTGTAGCAGTAATCCTTTCCCACGGGACATATAAATGAATTCCTGAGCTGTTGTGCAGGCTGATTGTTCCTTTAATGACACAGCAGCAGGCACCGGTTCGGCAGTGCTGTTGTGCCTCTTCACGATTTAGGGGTTCACTGGGTGACTTCCAAATGAAACCCAGCTGATCTGTGCCACTCACTGGGGTGAGTCCCGGACACTGGCACCTGCAGTTTGCATTCTGTTACTGACTTTTGGTTAAAATAGTTGAAAAAATAACCTTTTATTCAATGTGATATTAAACTCTGCTTTGCAATTGCAAAAGTTGCACAAAACGTTTCCTTCCAATAGTTTCACTTCCATCTCTATACCTTGCCTTTTGCTGGCATCCGAAAGACAAGCAGGCCCAACAGACTGCTCAGACTTTACAAGCTGCTCACTTTTATGCAAAAATCCCCTTTTGGGAAAGACTGGGGAGACTCCAGATTATGCTGGACCCAGTCTGCAGGCAGTCCCTGGAGTGCTCTGCTGGTCACTGCCACCGGCCTGCAGGAAGCAGGTAGCCAGAGGAACTGCTTGCCCTGGGATTTCCTGGGCCAGGGCCACCCCTCTGGTGTGGCAGCACCTTTGGAGCTGTGAATTCCTGCGGCTCTGCTAGGGATTGGTTAAAAATACACATTTTTGTTTCTAAATACAATTATAATATTTATACCTCCGTTGCTACCTACCGGTAAAACCTCAAAAATCTGGAGTGATAAGAAACTCAATTTGGCTTTGATTTTAAGAGATATTCTCCCAAATCTGAACTTCAGAATAGCAAAACTTTTAGCAGCTAGAAAGCCTGGCTTCAGGCAAGGTGCACACAGGAGCCTCAGCCCCCCCGTGTCCGTCTGTTCCCGGCTGGCCAGCAACCCCAGGAGCAGCTGGCAAACACCGACCGCAGCAGGATCAAAGTGTGGAGAGTCCAGCTGGAAAATGCTTCCCACAGCAATGAATGAGCTGCACCACCATCTCTCTCAAGCAATGACGAAGCCAATCTCTTTAATTACAGCAATCAGAGCAAGATTTTACCTATAGCTGTGTGCAAAGCAGGACAGACAGCACTTGCCCGGGCGCTGCGTCCAATCTCTCTTTGTGAAAAAGCAGCTCCGTGGCCTCCCCCACGGCGTACGTGGTCCGCCTCCTGCCTGTACTTCTCTGAGTTTATTGTATAGCCTCAGTGTTTGTGTTTCTTTGATTTTTCCATTAAACTGTACTTATTTGTTCCTGTGTAGGGCTGCCCTTTTGGTAACATTTATTCTCTGATGTATTTATAGACAGCAATTCTATCCCTCCTCAAACCCCGTTTTGAAAGGTTAAACTGAAGCCCAAACAAGCTTAGCTTATCAGAAAACAGATGCCTCTTCTTCTCCCAATCACATTAACCCTTTGCACCTCTTCGGGTTTTAATTGACCTTCTCTGAACACACACACACACACACACACACACACCCCAAATTACACATGTACTTTATATGGACAATGCTTATCCTGCCAAATGTGGAACTGCTCATAATAAGCACATGAACAAGTGGTTTGCCTGCTCTTCTTTCTCATTTTCTTACCCTAGTTTGTACCAGGAGTCCTCATTAGCAGCTTATCAGCTCTCAGAAGCATGAGGTTTCATGCTCTTGCAGCCTTCACAACCCTGCTGCAATAGTTTGATTTTCAGCGGCAGTGGCAGCGTTTCCCAGCTTTATTCTTGCACTTTGTGAAGGTCCTTAATGATGTTATTTATAAAAGTGGGTCCAAAAGGAACTTCAGTAAAATGTTTTTTACTGACCGATGCCTCTTTTCTTGAAATAACACATGATTTTCCTGTTTTATTTAATGCCTGCAGTAAAGATTATCCTCTTCACTTTCATTAATGCTCACACCTGAAATTATATCAAATAAGTTGTTGAAATTCTGGTAAAGTAACGCAGAAAGCTTTCCTCAGCCAGAAAAATAAAACAAAATAATAAAATAAAATAAAATAAAATAAAATAAAATAAAATAAAATAAAATAAAATAAAATAAAATAAAATAAAATAAAATAAAATAAAATAAAATAAAATAATAAAATAAAATGCTCATTTGGTACAAAATCATTTTAGCAAATCTGTATTGCATTTTATCTTTCTTCCTGCTTATTCTATAACTTCCCTTCACCTGGACACCTCAGATCAGATCCCTTTTCCCTGCTGAAAGTGAGGTACATTTGTTATTCTCTCCTCCCGTGGCACAGCTTCCAGCTGGACACCAGGCTTGCAAGCTGATTGATTGCTGGCTCTTTCAGCTCCCAGGTTGTGAACTCTGACCCATTTGAACGCCCATTTGACCCATCTGAGCTTTATTCTGGGTGGGTTGGTCTGTTCTTATACTTGATTTTTGATGGGTCCTCTGCTTCTATTCCTTTGTCTAGCAACATGGAGGCAAACACTTCCTTCTGTTTTGGGGTCACATCTGACATTTAATTTTTATGCAGCATCCGTCTCTGCTCTGTTTTGCCCCAGTCCCCTTCAAATACTGCCAAAGACCTTTCTGTGGTGTATTAGAGTCTTCTCTGCAGGGTCTTGACTGGGGATGGTTCCCAGGTTCTCCATGCACATCTTCACTCGGTGTAAGGTTATTTTCAGTCGGCACCTTTTATACAATAACTTCCCATTACAACCCAGCTAAGAAGCAACGACCACTGACTCTGGCTGGTGTCTTGGATGTTTAAACTGAGCGAGCAGCACCTGGTGCATGCAGCTTTTTTATTTTATTATTATTATTTGTTGTTGTTGTTGTTGTTTGAAGCCACTAGCAAACCTTGCAGTGCCTTAGAGGAGTGTCACAGGAAGCTACCATGTTTCTCCCATTTCTGCTGCCCCAGCAACAGGCACCGGGGAAAGAGAAACGATGCCTCAGTGTATAAGAAATGAGCAGAGTTCAGGATCTTGCCTGTAATTCACAGAAAGTTGCGAAATGCTTCCTGGTAAACATTTCCCCAGATCTGCAAAGTACCCTAAAACCAAACATGATTCACTACTTGGGGGATGATTGGTGATGGTTAGACCTACTCAGATCGTTGGCATTGTCCTGCATGATGAACTGTTCTTCCTAAAATGCTTCTCCAAAAAGGGAGATGAACTAACAAAACCTCCCCTCGGACCGTGCGGCCACAAGCCAGACATCTAAAACGAAGGGGAATTCGTGGGGCAGCAAGTTAAAAATACCAACTTTGATTTCCTCTGAAAGAGTCGTATCGACCTCTGTCAGTTTAAACACAGCACAAAGCACCTGGGACAAGGGGCAGGATGTTCTCCTGTGGCAGAACAAGCAGGGGAGTTTACGGCTCGGGGCTTGCAGCTGCGAGGAGACTCGCTGGAGTATTCTGCCTGGCTGTGCATCACCGCACGCAGTCACCCCTGGTACGGAGCCCAGCAGCTTGGTGTGTGACTAAGACATGGCCTGTGGGAAGTAGCTAGTTTCATCGGAAACCTTCAGATGACAGAGCTCCAAGATCTCAGGGAGGCGCTCGCTGAGGAATTCCTTAGAAATCTCCTCCAATGTGCAGCCTCCCTCGGTGTTGAAACGACGTGCTCTGGGTCTGTTAATCCAATTGTAACACCGAGATGTTGGTTCTTGTTCTGCCTCGGTGTTAGTTCAGGATCCTGATCAGCCCTGGTGTATTTTCACATATAACCAGGGAAACTCTCAGTAGCCACCTTAATAAATTCATTGCCTGAAGCCCTTTAAATTTCTCTCTAGAGGGCACTTTCCTGGCTGTAGAGCAGTCTGTATTTTTTTTTTTTTTCCTGTGGCCTCTCCAATTTTCCACTAAAGTTACCTCACAAATGTGGACAGCAGAAGGGAACCTTTACATCAGCCTCAGCCTCACCAAAACTGCACACCAAGGCAGAATCTCTGCCCTGTTCCTACTTACTGGTGCAGGATCCTTGTCTGGAAAAGCATCAGCTCCTGGCACATCCTGGTAGTAATTGATGCTATTCTGCTTTCAGAACCCCAAATTATTTTCCAACACATGGATTTACAGGAAAAACTCCCTCATGCCCTGAGCTTGCCCCGTGCCCTCATGCTTGGCTTTCACCGGCCATGCTTTCAAAGACATCCAGGTCACCCAGGCCTCGTAGTTAATCATCACTTAGCCAGCTTTCGAGCACAGCTGGGGGTTCACCAGAGGCCTCGTTTACTAACGTCCGAAATGGAGATTGCCCCCAGCCAGAACCGGTCTTTGCAGAACAGCCAGCAGCAGCTCCTGACCGCCAGCAGGTTTCACAAGGGGAGGGAAATGTTCAGCCCTCCCATCACCAAAAGTCCGCACAGGTCGAGCCGGGCTCAGCCGCTGCCTGCGTGGAAGCCAGCAGAGAGAAAACAGGAGGCTTCTCTAGCACGTAGCCAGGCAGTGGTGCAGCGGGGTCAGGGGAGATTCGGTGCTGCCTCATCTTCGTCCTTAATCATCATCTTTGGAGATGAGCTGGCAAAAGGGGCTGGGGAAAAGGAAGTCAAATTCAGGAGTGACGCGTGTCGGGTCACCAGGCTGTGCTGTGTGCTGAGCAGGCACAGCACCGCGCTCACAGCACCCCGGGGTGCACGGCTCCGGCTGCCCACCCTGCGCCCAACCCCGCAGCGATGGGGCCAGCTGCACAGGGATGCAGTGCTCAAACTAGAGAGCCTTCACTCCTTGCCACCTGGCTTAGCTGCTTATAAAAACATAACAAGCTAGCAGGTCTCAAGTCCCATCGGCGCGTGATGGCCTTGATCTGCAGATCAAGGGGGCCAGGCCCTCCTGCACGCAGCGGCAAGCAGCGAGAGCGGGCGGGCAGGGATGTCAGGAGGGATTTGCAGGCAAAGCTCCCCCGGCAAGGCTTGCTGCAACACGGCTGTTGCTGGGTGAAACCCGGACCCATGACGGATGCACAATAGCGCAAAGAGAAAAGAATTGCAGCTCAAGCAGCTGCCCAGCACAGGGAGGTGGCTGGGACTTAGGGCACGGTCCCTTCCACAATGGGATTAAGTTTTTCTCATTTTGCTGCTTTCAGAAGAGAAGAGGATGTGAGGCTGCTTATCAGGGCCAGGAAGCGTTACCCATCCCCAGCGAGGGCACCATGGGCCTGCTCCACACAATGCCTGTGGCAATGCCCACGCACAGATCAACTGGAACCAAAATGCCCCAGGGAAAGGCTGGCAGGGGGGGACAAATGCTGCTGGGAGCGGCCGTCATCGCTCAAATTTCTTACAACACAGGCATGACAACCAAAAAATGGTCTCTTGGGCCAAAAGTACCCTGCTTTGCAAATGCTGTCCCCTTGCTCCCCTCCTCTTCGGACCATTAGAGTCTTTCTAAAGGGTTGGCCAAGGCTTATACCACAACAGAAGGATCCCAGGCATTTCTATCCTCTCTGTTTTCTATCCGTTGCTAATTTCTGGCACATGGCAATGCTTCGCCCCTCACCCCAAGCAGTGCAGCTCTTTCGGAGAGCCCAGAGGCTGTGGAGCAGGGGGTCCTGCACCAACCAGCCCCCTGTTGTCTGCAGGCTGTGCCTGCTGTCTGCAGGGAGCAGAGGGGGCCCCTCTGGGGTGAGCCCCTCGGGTCGCACGCAGGAGCCAGCGGCCAGGCTGTGTTTGCATCCGTTGCAGGACACTGGGGCGCTGTTTTAATTTAAAATGGATTAGGCTTTGTTTTCTTTTTAGCACAATAACATTGCACGCATTGTTGGGCGATAAAACACACAGATAGCCATGGCAGCGGAGTGTTGGGGTGGACGTGATCAGAGGCACAGCGTGAGCTGAGACGGTGAGGAGCTGGGGGAGGAAAGCCTTACGGAAGCGTGCTGCTGGTAGCACAGACAGCAGCAAGGGCTGCAGTTCCTGGAGAGGCCCTTGCACAACTTCTGCAGAGCATCTTCCTGAAAGCAAGGGGTGGAGGGGCTGGCACGGGACCTGGATGATAACAGGAGCAGGACACGGGGTGCAGGGCAGCCTCGGATCCAGTTGCTCCTTGTCTCCCTCCTACTCACAGCCGAGCAACACTGATTGCTCTGATGACTCCTGGCAGGGAGAGGAGCTCCTCCCGAGGCACTGAGGATGTCTCAATTCACCCAAGCACCTGTTTGCAAGTTGCTGTTTTCCCCAAGCTGATTCTGCCCCTTCCTGCCTTCCTCCAGCTTTTTCCTGGGCTTAAGATCTGCAATTAGTGCTGGCATACAAGCGCTGCCCAGCCAAGGTGCTCTGAAAAAATCATTTTGTTTCCCAGGTTTCTTGGCAGGGCCCTGATATCACATGCACCGGGTTCCTTCGCTACCCTAATCCATGCCTTTTGGCCAGCAGCAGCGCAAGGCAGAAGGGATGTTATTTGGCAGTGCTGACCCTGAGCCGCATGAAGCAGCCCCTGAGAGCAAGGCCCTGGGGTGCCCCAGGGCTGCGGAGCTCAGCTGGGACTCAGCTGGAGGCACAGAGCTAGAGAGCAAAGCTTTGGGACCCCGCTGTGGTGGTAGAGACCAGGCAGTATTTCTCCCTCCTGCAGAAGCAGAGACTCCCTAACAAACCCTTTTACAACCCTATTAGCTCCCCAAATCCTCAGTGAAGCAAGCTGGCCCTTGCAGGTCTCTGACCCAGTGCTACCCGGATCAGTCACGTTGACTCCCAGCACATGTGATGCCCGAGGAAGCTGATGCAGAATGCACTAGGAGAGCCCTCAGGATGCTGATGTAGTACCAGGGGACGTGACCCAGTGCAGCTCTCGGTGCAGTGTTTTCCCAGAACTTTCTTACCTAAAACCTTTCATAACCTCTGATGACTTTTTTTTATCATCAGTTTATCTGCAGACGTGCTCCAGACCAGGCATCCCTTGCTTTGAAAGCCAACAGCAGGCACCGGCCTCCTCTGGGACGCTTTGTCACCGCATCCCCACGTGGGCAAGGACAAGAGCAGCTCACGTGGACGAGGTGTGCATCGGGGCTGGGAGCACACTGCAGCATCAATCGGGGGCAGCAAGAGAAAGCACACAGCTCTGCAAGACACCAGCGTCCACCTGCCCTGACCTGCCAGGCAAGTGGAAAAGCCGCAAAGAGTGAGACTGGAAAATCTCTGCAGGCGTTGTAGCAACGTGCTCGCATGTGGGTGGTAGGCACACGGCTGCCCAGGGCAGCAGAAGTAGGGCAGATGCTCTGCAGAGTGCTCATAGGAGAAACCAGGTCCTACTGCTGCTCTAATGATGCCAGGACAGCCTGGAGACACCGAGGCAGGAGGCTGGCCCTGAGCAAGGGCTGCAGCACCACCAAAACATCCCAGACAAAGAGCTGGGTGGTGCTGCATGGGGATCGGCAGCAGGAGCACAGGACCCCCAGCCCTACAGCTGAACACCTTGACCTCGGGGTGCTTTGGTGTTAAACCCCTGCAGAACTTGTGTTACAATGACAATTTTAAATGCTGATAGCAAACCAGCCTCCGAAGCCTTGGCAGCAGCAGGTCTTCAGCGTCTGCCTGCCCCAGAGGGCTCTGCCTGTGGCCTCGAATCTGAGAGGCCAGAAGATTGAGATACCACACGCCACCAGATAGCAGAAGAGCCAACAAGCATGGCCTGGCCACAAAGACCCCATCCAGCCCCGGAGGAAACCGTGCTCAATGTCGTGAGGGCTGCGTGTAAGCCTTCCCCTGTGCCTTCCGAGGGCTGGCTGATAACACCGTGGACTGATAACTCCTTTCCTGCTGGCAATTCAGAGCTTCTTGTTACACAGAGACTCTTCTCTATTAGGTGTAATTATGGCAGGAATGCGGAGAACATGGATTTGCTCACACGAGGTGCCGGTAATTCCCTCCTCCCACAATCAGTTTTCCAGCATTTTATTTGCCTGACACATCAGATCCCATTTTCTTAGATCCCATTTTCTTTGCAATAACAAATTATGTGTCATTAAGTCAGGCAATCAGAGAACCTCATTTATCCAGTGCTTCCTGCAGAAGAGCTCCTCGGTGCTATATGCAGCTGCCACCCTTGCTGGACATTGTATGCACTCGGGAGAAATGGACACCCTTCGTATTTGATCCAACCTGACACTGTTCCTTGCAAGGAGCTCCAGACCTTTCAGCTCCTATCAGGCAGGCAGAGATAGGCTCTGGGGAAGGATGCTGCAAGCCAAAATATAAAGGCAGACCCCAAATAGCTATGAAAAGCCTTCTGCTAACAGCACACGCTCCTCTCCTACTCACATCCAACTAGATCATCCATCTCCTTGGGCAGCAGTTCCTACAGAAAGGGGTATGTTTCAAATGTAGGGAGCAAAGGAAGAGCGGCTCAACTGGTTTGTACTGGGGAGAGGCAGGGGAGGGACTCATCCAGGTGGGAATTGCTCTAGCACGGAGTAATACCAACCTGCGTGAGCACAGTGAGGAGATAAAATGGAACAAAGATGTTCATCTCTGAAACTCAGCAAGAACAAAGAACAACGTCACTATTTTACGTACACGTATAAATACACGGGAAGAGCAAATAGAAAAGATCTGCAAAACTTATCAGGCCGAGTCTGGCCAATGTGGGCAGAATGCAGCAGGTGCTGTGTGCCAAACCTGCATAGCTGCAGAGCCCCTTAATTGCTGCTTTTCATCAGGGCTGTGGAGAAACCTGGGCCATTCATTATTAAACTGCAGTACAGCTTCTTTCCCAAACTGTGTCCTCCACAGAGGACAGAAATCTGTCAGAGAAAACCTGAAGTTATAAAACACCAGCCAAAAAAAAAAAAAAGAAAAAGAAAAAAAAAAAGAGGAAAAACAAAAACAACAAAGCCAGGACTGCTGGATCCCACAGGAGCTGCCTGTTGGTGGGGCATCCTTGGTGGCACTGCATCCTTGTCCTGCTGATGGCAGGGGAGAGCCGGGGTCCCGCTGAGCCCCGCACAGAGCCTCTCTCTTTGCTAGAGCAGAACCACGAGGGAACAACAGGATCAAAAGAGCAGTAGCGAGCTCTGGGAACTCGTCAGACATCCGTGCTTTTAACAGAATCCCAAGCGAGCCGCCGAAGGGGGGCATTAGCACTGTCACGTGGAGCACATGATTTTGGAATTCACTAAGCCTTTGATGCAGTGTGAGTGCTGCCGTCCCAGCCGCTAGCCATCTGGCTGAGAGGCGGCCAAATTTCCTCTACCAAGCAGCGGAGGGATGGCCGGCACTCACAGCATGTCGCAGGAGCTGCAGAGCTGGAGGATGCGTGAGCAAGATGGGCTGACTGCACCAGCCTTGGTGCTCCCGGAGAGGCTTCCTCTTTTCTTCCTCTAAAATAGGCTACAGAGGAATGGAAAATTTGGTTATGGAGAAGTGGGCCTCAAGCTTGAAGTGCCGTGCTTCATTACTGGGAACCAGAACGGAAGCACCTTAATTTGGACAGAAATGCAATTGAAAGCAAAAGGCGCATGTTAGTGGACATTGCTGGCCACGACACGGGGTCACATTTTGAAGAACGGTCTCAATTACAAAGTCCCCTCCAAACCTTCAGCTCTGCCTTGTGTGAGGATGGCTTGTAGATTAACCGCGTGGCGGATGCGAAGATGCAGAGGTGACTCTACCCACACCCAAGGCACGTAAACATCTTTATAGTTTCCAGGACAGAAGAAGCCCAGCTGCTTTTTTTTTTCACAAGAGCCTACTTGAGCAAGTTAAGTAAGCTAAGAACCTACTTGAGCAAACCTGCAAGCTGAAGCAATTCCGTGCAATTCCACCTCCAATCCCCATCAGCAGGGGGATTGTGCACCAAGATGCCCTCTGCACGGAGGCCACGTGCTGCCCCTTGCTCCCAGCCGATGGGAGCAGTGAGGCAGAGCCGGCTCGGAGCTGGGTCAGCGCCCACGCTCACACCTGCCCTGTGCAACTTCAGCATTAGGGAGTTTATCTCCCCTGCTCTCATCCTCCTCCTTTTAGCACAGTCACGCTGCTGGGTGAGGCTGGCGCACCCTCAGCCTGGACAGGCCTTGCTGTGTGGTTGCTCTCATTCCAGACGGACAATATTTGGGTGAGACGATGCCTCGGGCAGAGGTTTGGCAGCTGTGCTGATGCCCACCACAAAGGCCAGGGCTCCATTGACACGGTGCTTCCTCCAGGGTCCCTGCTGCTGGTCTGTAGTCACAGCATCCCAAAATGCAATGACAGCAAGGTCAGTGAATGCCCAGAGCCTAAATCAGGTGTGAAAGCACCCCAGAAGGGGCTGAGGACTGGCCATAATCTTGTTTTTGGGTTCTGGGCCGTGGTGCAAACATTAATCCTGCACATTCTTTGGATGCTTCATGTCCCAGCCTCCTCCAAAGCACCTCTAAAGGAGCTCAAGGTGAAACTGAATTTCAAGGTGAAATGTTAGGTGTTGTGTAACCTGCCACGTAAATCTGTCTGCAAGAGACTGGAGGGTGGCAAACAGGACGTGATTTCCTCATGGGTTTCCAGCAAGCTCCAGGTTAGTAGTGAAGACTCAAACTAGTACTACGCAGAAGAGTGAATGAGATATACTTGAGAAGACGATGTGCCCTTTGTCATATCTCAAAACCTCCTGCGATTCTCTGAAGGAGACTAACCACAACAAATTAAATGGAAATCCATAACAGTCTGTTAGAGTGATAACTTACTAAAGCTGAAAAAAAAAAAAAAATTAAAAAAAGCACACTTCAAAAGAGCACACAAAAATAATCACACTGGAAGCTCGCCAGTAAGTCAACAGATAACAGGGACATGAAAGAGTCATTCAGAGAAGACAGAGGCACAGCGGAAACATACTGCGAGTTATCCATGCTATCAGAGGGCTGAGGGAAATTCCCAAACTGAGACCTCTTCTCGTGGGGATGAATGTGACAACTTGCTTCAAGCAAAAGCGTTGGCAGATATGTTTCAAAACAAATTAATAACACAATCAGCAAGTGACATAGATGGCGTTTATCCAAGAGCTCTGGACGAACCCAAACACATCTCTCAGCTGCTCTGGGTCATGCAACCTATTGCTTAACTCAGCCTGAAACCAGAGGAGTGACAGCAGGCAAACAAGATGCCAGGGTTGGGCTTTTATTTATTTATTTTTATTAAGGGCTTCAGGTAGGTCTAGGGATTTGTGTTTTTAACTCTGAGTTCTGCGCTGGGAATTAGGAACAGCACTCCTGGGCATGCGGAGAAGTGGGACGAAGGGGGAAGAAACAACCCTGCCCTGGGGAAGAAGTCTTGTCGCTCCCTGGGGGAGTCAGGGATCCTGTTCAAGGCTGTGGCTGGGCAGATGGATGCACTGTACCTGGATGCCCAAAACACTTTCAGCAAGGTCACCCACCAGATGTCTTTAATCCATCCTCTCCACAGCATGTTCGTTCTCATGGTTAGTAACAGGCAGCAGATAGCAAGTGGGAAATGGTCAGTGCTTAACACAGAGGAAAGTTACCAGTGCTGCCTGACCAGGGGCTGTGCAGACAGAGAAGACAACCAGAGGAGAGAAACAGACATATGTAAGATCATGTGCAGTGAGGGAGGTGTTCTGAAAACATTTGTGATGTTATATAGCACAGAAACCAGGCCATAATGATTAAATAACGATACAGACTGCTAAAAACCAAACAGATCTAAGTACTTCTCCACTATAGGTCATAAACATGAGGAACTTGGGGACGGCACTAAATTAGGAGGTGTCGTTGACTCCATCAAGAGTAGAGAGGTCTTGCAGAGAGATCTTGCCAAATGAGAGAGCTGGGCAGTCCCCAGCAATATGAGATTTAACAAAGCAAGTGCTGGATTCTGCACCTGGGACAGGACAACCCTGGCTGTATGTAGAGACTGAGGGGTGAGAGGCTGGAGAGCAGCCCTGCATTAAAGGACCTGGGGGTCCCTAGAGGAGAGGTAAGAGGTAAGAGTAGAGATAAGGGTGCTTTTTTCAGAGTATGACTAATGTGGGTATTGCATACCAGAGGAAGCATTGCTTTATAGCGTCCACTGCCCTTCAGTCTGCTCCAGGCATACCCCAGTGGCCACTGCTGCAGCCCGGATCGATGTCAGGTTTGACCCCTGCGCCCCAGACAGTGGTTTCTATGCCCTTGTGATGCATGAGAAGCCATGCCCTGGCCAATTAGCCTGACCTCAATGTTGCTGCCAAGCAATGGCACACCTCACAAGCACCTGGTCTGCACAGTAGCATTGACTAGAAGGTGGGGAGGACCGTACATATCTCAGCGGTGCTGTTACAACACTCCACAGGCACTTGACATAACCTAGCGTGAGACTAAGGGCACCGTGGAGAGCCTTGTCTGGGCCGAGGGCCAAATGGGTCTTTAAAACACATCTGAGAAAGGACACATGTCAACGTACACCATAACATTTCCCAGGAAGAAAGCAAACACCACCAAGGCTGCCAGTTTTGTGAAAACAGATTACGAGCTGTACTGGTTCTTGAGTCAGAGGTTCACATTCCCAAACCTCAGAGCTACCTCAAAGTCAATGGCCAGACCCGTGAGAGGTAAGGAGAGGGCAGAGCTGGGAGAAGAGGGAGCGAGAAGGGCTGAGAATGGAAGGAGAGAAAAGCTTCTGTTTTAGCTATAGCCTGTTGGTGAGTTGCTGGCCAAAAGCCTCAAAGAGATGCCAGAGCCCCAGTTTGGCCAGGCCAAGACAGATGTTAGCCTAGAGGTGATGAGCCGAAATGTTTGCAGCCAAGACCATCCAGATGTAAAGCACCAGGGGAAATAATGGGAGACAAAACCCTTGTGCAAAATGAGGGAGGCAGGTTAGGGGGGCTCTCTGAAGGACACACAGAGCACACTAAAGCACTTCTCCACGGGGAGCTCGCTGCACCAAGGCTCATCCTGCCTCCATGCAGGGAAACTGCTGCGGGGTCCTGCCTGCAGGCGGGGGTCTGACAGGGCACAGAGGAGGTGCAGGAGAAGAGCTGTGGGAATGATTTATGGGTTGGAAAGGGCAGGCTCTGACGTGAAAGAAAACTGAATGCTGTGCATAGCTTATTGCAAAGACAGCAACTGCACTGCAATACGTAAGCAAACACCTGTTTAGTTACCAGGTGTTTAATAAGATTCCAATATGGCAGAAAAGATGGAAAAAAATGTAACTAATGCAAGCAGGCACTCTTTCTTCCCTTCTGAAGCAAGAACAACCTGAGATTTACCAGGTGGTGTTGCCATGCATTCTCCAGTTCTGCCATTAGTTCTGCAGTGCTGCGTCCTGACAAGGGCCACAAATTATCCAAGCTGCTGGCTCGGATAACTCAGGCCCTTTCTCCAGTTCAGATGAGGGTTAGCCTCACGGTAACCCAAGCTCGGTGAGGACCTTTGTTGAGGTCAGGACCTGATAGTCTGGATGCTGCACAGAGTACAAGGCAGCCCCTGCACAAGTGAACTTCTGAATTTAACTCAGATCGAGGACATTAACCCCCTTCCACCAGCCTGTCTCTATTCACCTTCTCTCCTCTATTCAGATTATGAGATAAAACTCCTCAACAGCCTGCAAGGCCATGAGTCCCTCCAGCACTTCTAGAGCTTCTCCCTGCTCTCCCTGCCTTCCTTGGGTGCAGGCTCTGCAGGCTCCCCACACCCGGGTGTCCATCCCCATCCTTCCTCTCTGAGCTCACCTCAGATCCCGTGGGGCATGAAATGCAGTGCTCAGGGGATCTGGGGGCTGCTCCTGTGCACACAGCCTGACACAGCCCTGGTATTTGTTGTTTTTTTTTTTTGTTTTTTTTTTTTTTTATGTGAGCACACCCCATGCAGCCCATCACACGTCAGCTGAACTACAACATGATGTGATGCAGACGGCCTTCCCGCTTTGCCTTACACAATTTGCTCTTTGCTTTTTGTAAGATATAACTTCTCAAGTGCTGCAAGGGAAGCTGCTGCAGTAGGAAATGAGATAGGGCTGCTAGCTCAGCTGCTTCTCTTTGATGGAGAAGACCTTCTTCTTGGAGTAGATGAAAGAAATCATCAGGCTAACTCATCCCCTTACCCAGAGCTGAAGCTCCAGTGCCTAACTTTGGCCACAAGCTGGAAGAATGCAGGCAAGGACGATGATAGAGATTTCAAGTTTGTATTTTCTATCTCAGCAACCTGCTGTATTCCCAGATTTTGCCCATTTCTGGCATACATTTCTCCCCATGACAGCCCAGCACCTGTCAGACGGCCCCCCACAAGCTTGGCTAGATGCTGCATATAGGCACAGCATCAAGAGCATGCTAACACTCCCACAAACCAGAGCCTTGTAGCAATCACCCCAATGCCTCCAGTGCTGCATAACCTCCTCAGCCTAGCAGCTTCTCACCTTTCTCTTCCCTTGATTTCCTCCCATGTCACAGAAAGAGCAGAAGTAGCTCAGGTGGAGGAAGCCCATCCCTCCAGCCAGGCATGCTGCTCAGGTCCATGTCAGGTCCCTGGCTGCCCATGTTGTGATTCTACTTCCCACCAACCAAACCAGGGGAAAAAGGAGTCTGTAATCCATCTGCTGTGGTCTTGGGAAGCGTTCCAGGAGACATGCCACACACGGGCAGCAGAGAAGAGTCCTGGCCCTCCCCTGCTGTCGTTTTCCCCAGCAGTGCTTGTGAGCTGTGCCTGCAGCTGCTCCCACGAAGCACTGGAGGCAGCTGCTGTGGGAAAGCTCTTTGCCACCCTCCTTGGTTCAGCATTATCCCTGCTGCGCTCCAGCAGTGTTTTGCAGCTGGATCTTAGCCCTGGGTTTACACCACACTCCGTGGCATGGTAACTAGGAAAGAGTTACACAGCAGCTCAGTTCCTGAAATGCATTTCTCACGTCTCATTTCTGTGCATGAGAGTTCTTAGAAGTGTCTGGGCCACGAGGCAGAGCTATGTGCTGCCCAGGAGGAAGGCTTTGCAGCTGCCCAGTGGTGGAGGAAGCCAAGGAGAACATTGGCACAGGAGCCAAGGCTGCCCAGAAAATGCCCCTGGGCTTAGTCAGGAAGACTCTGCAAGCAGCAGCCTTGGACTGCCTGGACTAGTTCTGTCCTGAACAGCCTCAAAACAGCTGCCAAAACCCAGCATGAGGAAGAGAAAAGGTGTGTTAATGCTGCAAGGCATTGCTGGGAAGAGCCAGGACATCAGGCTGGAACAATCACCATTTCCCTGTCTGGTTCCCAGCAACATTCCCTTGCGACTTGATGCAGCTCAGTGCTAATGCTCCAGCCTGCTGGAAGGGAAGAGAAATAGCCCCACGGTTAAAGGCAGAGACACAAGCACCCTGTATCACAATAACAAGCTTCCTTGGCTGCAGCTTGAGCCTGTGTGACAGGGATGAGGCAGCACCCACATCTCAGAAAGGCTGCACAGGGGTGTCCTCCTGCCTGGGGAAGCACTGAGGTGGCTCCGTGCAGGGGCACACATGGGGAGATGAGTTTGGGGGTAGGTAGAGCACTACTGGTGGCAGTTGTACATCAGGATTACCAGCCCACCAACTTTAGTTTCTCCCACTGGGACACTTTGCATGTTCAGAAGTAATCTGCAGTGGTAACGTGGCCAAGCCTCTAAACCACACTGCCCCTTCCTGAAACCACAGCACGCTGTGGCACAGCGCAAGGGAAAAAGCAAAGATCTGTGTCCCTGGCTCAGCTCCATGGGGCTGTACCTTTTTCCCAGGTTCCTTCAGGAAACCCAGGCAGCAACCTGCTTGCTTTTCAACACTGCTTGTCCCAACATAAAACCCAACAGTGCATGACTCCATTCCCTGGTGAGCTGGCAGCTGCATCGCTGAAGGGTACATCAGCGCAGGACAGCCCTGTGCTGGAAATGCCCAGGCCACGGCAGGCAAGCTGGAGCAAAGCACTGCCTGAGGGGCTGCACACGTGCCACCTGGCATGGACTCAACTGGCCGTGTCACAGCTGTCACCTCTCTTAATGCCCCCGAGGAGGCAAATGGGAACCTCTGGCAGGACCCTGCACTGGCCACACGTGAGGGGCAAGCTCCCTGGTGCTTGGTGGCAGCAGCTGGAAGCAGCCACACACCTCAGAGGCCATCAACATGTGGGCAGGTGCTGGCAATTATGCAGGCATGGACAGGTTGGTTTTAAGCTCCTCAGAGGTCAAATCCTGCTGCAGTTACTGGACTTTGGAGTAGATCCCGTGTCCTGAGAAGATCCTGTGTATACTCTTCACATGAGCTGTTAGGTGCTCTCCTCTCTTTACAGCCCACGGCCAAACTGACTGCAAGTAATAAGCACAAAGAAAACACTGAATTTCTTATAGGAAGAACTTAATTGAAAACATATTTTTTATTAAAGGTAGAAAATACATAACAAGTAGCATGGTCCTGTATGTTCCCAATCCCTCTCCCCTCAGTGAAAAGAAGCATATTCTACAGCCTGGAATTGCAGTGATTCCCTGACTTGCAGACAAATGTTTCAGCAACGGTGCCCTCACTTGAGCTTTGGCTGAGGGAAGGGAATCAGCATGCCAGAACAAAACTGATGCAAGGTCAGGAAATTCCTGCAGGGGCAGGAAGATCTCCTCATCCCATGTCTCTGCGTCTGTTCAAGTACTCCTGCATTCAACAAAAAGAACACAGAAGTTTCATTCCTTACCTCCCAAGCCTGAGCCCAGCTTTCCTTAGCACCCAGAGCAGCAGGTCCAAAGGACCAAAAGACAGAGGACTTGAGGAGAAACAGGTAGGAAATCAGTACAGGCAGCTCTGAGGGAACACATTGTTGTGAAATATCCAGCTTGTGACTATTAACAGCACGAGGTGAGGGGTCTCAAGGCATGTTTAAGTATTGACATGCAGGTTGTCAGGTACTGAGGATCTGTGCAGAGCACGACTGTTCCCATGCTCTCCTCTTTGCCAGGATGATCCAGATGCTGAAGTCTCAGCCACTGAGACCCTCTGAGTGCTGAAGAACATTCATTTCTGCAGGAGTCCAGTCCAAGGACACAGGGCCAGCTGGGTGCAGCAAAAAATGGTAAGAAAGAAGACTACTGTATGTCTGTATATGTTCACCCAGTTATGCAAGGCCCAGCAGCACTGGAAGAGGATGGGGCTGAGACACTCTGACCTGCAAAAAGTCATGAAACACAGCTCAGTGCAGGACATGAGAGGAGGGTTTCTTTCAGTAGTACCAATACAGGATGCTTATAATCACATGTGCAGATCCCACAGGTTTCACTTGACTTCTGCCTAACCTCCAGCACAAGAAGCATCCTCTGGGTACACTGATAGCCACATGCAGGAATGAAGCAAGTGAGTCAAGCCCTTCAGGGAGAGGCCTTTCTCAGCCATCAAGAAGGAGACAAGACAGGCCCCAGTTATAAAGCTTTGCTCCAACACGAATTCATGGAGCTGAGCCATGCAGGAAACCCTGCTGTCCCTATGAAGTCTGCAGCCAACACTGTGCTTGTCCAATCCCTCTCACGCCCAGGTGTTACAAACCCAGATTTCTTCAGAGGTGTACAACAGCCCCACAACTGCTTCATCCTGGCTTTAGCAACTGAACGGGGCAGGGACTGAGCCCACTGGCTGTACAAAGGAGCTGTGCATCCACTAAATGCTCCAGACAACCAACAAATTGAGCACAGCCAGCTGTGTGGCCCCCTCCATATACCCCTATAACCCATCCAGAACATCACAGCCCCGGTAACCAGCTGTCTCTCTAGCTGCTGAGACTGTGTTGAAAGCCCTTACTTAAAGTCCTCACAGATGCCCTCGTAGGCTGCTGCCTTTCCTTATGTTCTCAGCCTTGCCTTTGGCTCATTGCCTCTGCTACCCCCCAGGGCTCTCTGCCCAGCACCTGTTTCTGATGTGTGCCTCTCTCCACAACATTAAGCCATTGCTGCTGACTACTGTACTGTGCAGATATGCTTTCTGATAGCACTCCTTCCAGCCACAGGCCCCTGAATTTCAGTCTCTAACAAACTGTGAGCTCCCTCCAGCAGCCCTGTTATTGTACTGCAAGCACACCATGTACCACAGGTGCTGGGAACCCAACCTGATGCTGATTGTTCCCATTTTTCCCAGCCTCCCTCTGCCACTGGTCTCTTTGTAGCCCTGGAATGGAAGCAGGCAGCTGCCCTCCATTTTTCCTGGTCTACATGTATTTCTAAGCAGTTGATGGCCAAGATTTACTCCAGGTGGAGCATGTAGGACAGGAAGGAGCCCCATTGCACCTCCACTTCCTGGGGAAGCTAACCCTAACCCTAACCCTCCTGTGTGTGGTCTCCTCTTACCATGTCACTCGGCTGTACATCCTCAATGCTGGAGTTCCTTCAAGGAGCCACTCAAGGGAACGGAAGAGAACTGCAGTGAGAAGCAGAGAGGCAGCATTAGGGTAGCACCAAATGGGTTGCTGGACACTTCTCAGCCCCACATGTTATGTATTTCTCTTTAGGCATCTTAGTGAGCCTCCCGCCAGTTTCTCCCCCAGCCCAGCACTTTCAATGAACACAGTCTCCATTCCAAGACCACTGAATAAAACCTGCGACGCAGGAGCACTACCTGTGGAAATAAGCTCCACATGCCCCACAGTGACTGTGTGTGGTATGGCTGTGGCACTGGATGACTGGAGCCGCCCCTGCTCACCTGCTGGATTTCCTTCATTGCCACACGTATGGAAGAGTGAAGGCGAGGGAAGGCCCGCTGCCTGCTTCCCGCCTTGCCCAGGCTTGACTTTGTCTTGCTCTTGTCCAGGCTCTGTTGCTCTTGGAAATTCTTGGTCCTCCTGAACCACATGGACCTGAGAACTGTGGCTGCTCCCGCCTTCAGGGTGTTCCTGTCAGCTGGACAGGCACTGGCAGAGGTCTGCTCCTCGTGGGGGCTCTCCTCTGCCGCCATGGCAGGGGTCACTGTGGGGGACTCCAGGTCTTCATAATCCAAACTCTCGCTGCTATTCTGAGGGAGAGGAGAGTGGATTCAGCAGTGGCTTGCAGATGCTCCACGCACCCCAAAGAGGACAGCCCGCAAGCAAACCCAGCTGTGATCACTGCTGGCAAACATGGGGCAGGCGGGCAGCACCAATCAGCCAGGGCCTCTCCCCACCCCAGGACTCCCCATTGCCCAGCTACTCACATTCCCTGGTGCATGCAGAAGAGGCCAAGCTGCCTGGCTAGAACAGAACACCCCCAGAAGGAACCCAAACTAGAGAGAGCGCTGCAGTGACTCTCTCAGCGCAGGGCACAGTCCTTGCCCTATCTCCTTTTCCTGCTGCGAATCCTCAGCACTCACCTGCCCGCAGGGAACAGTCAGTTTCTCCATGAAGGGCTGGATGCCCACAGTCTGGTGATACTGAACCAGTTCGGTGAGAGATGTGTGAGCACGGTCTTCCCCCAGGATCACGTAGCGTGTGTTGGGCTGCATCTCGATCATGTAGTGTCTGCAGCGGCCTTCGCCCCTGGGGAAGTGGACAGAGAGAAACAGTCATGGCATGGGGCCACAACACCTCTCTAGGAACCAGTCATTGCTTTCCACTCTTGTCTTAAGGGCCCAGGTGAGATCAGGAGCCAAAGTAGCAAATATTGCAAAGATGCAGGAGATCCTCCATGCTGGAGTGACACACGCTGTGCTAGCAGTTGCAGGAGGAGCAGCAATTTCCCCAGTCAGTGAGAGGCAGCTGGATCCAAACCCCAGCAGACTACACTGCTTCCCATGCCTGTTATCTACATTACAACTTTGCCCAGCCCCTTGAGGGATGCTGTACAAAGACCATAGCAAGAGACAGACTGCAAGGTTTTTTGTCTGCCACTCCAAACTGAGTCACCCACAACAGGAGAGGCTGAATGCCATACTTAATGGACTCTTCTGCGGAGAAGGCTCACCCCTCCATCCATGCACAGCTTAGTTTAGGACCTTAACTTTTCTTCTCTGCGAGGTTCATTACCTGTACGTCAGGGTGTAGCCTGGTCGGCTCTGGCTGATCCGAACAAGGAAGCAACCCAAAGGCTTGTCAATCAGCAGGTTTTCAGCTTCCCTGTAAGTAGGAAATAATTTTTCAGCAGACAGTGAGCAGCTGCCTCTGTGCAGAGATTCCCAGTCTATCTCATCTGCTCCCATGGCAGTGCTCCCAGTCCACTGGGAGGCCAACATCTGCCCCATGTGTTCCCAGCTAGAGGTTTCCAGTCTCAGGCTTGCTGGAGCAGGGCTACATTAGCACGCTCAGGAGGCACAATACGCTCAGACAAAGCCCTTCCAAGCAGCGCTGCTCCAAACCTGCTCCAGAAGTCTGCTGAGTGCAACATCTGCCTTCCAGCACAGATCACATAACAAAGCATCGCTGAGTTGAGGAGGTTGGGCACACACACATTTTCCAAGGCACCAGAGCTGACAGAAGTCAGTATGGTGTAGGTTAGTGGTGCTCAGCACAAGGTGGAAAAACACCAACTGCCCTTACCCCACTGGCTCTCTACTTCCTGCAGGAAGGAGGTCTTCCCCCTCTCTGCCCAAAGGACAAAGCATTGCTTTGTGCTTGCCATGTGCCTTGCTCTAGGCTAAAGGTGACTATAAATCACCAGTGCAATTTGGGATTGCTCTGACTGCTCTGTTACATGAGGTTGAGCTTCTACTACTGCACAGAGACTTAAATTCAGCATCAGAAAGCACCACTTAAAAAACATTTTAAACCTCAGTGTTTTAGGGAAGGATTTGCAGGCAGAGAACCTGCCTTGTCCTTCACTGTGAAGCACTCATAGCTAGCCTACATTTGAACTCCCAGGCAGCAGTTGTTTTGTCTCCCAGGCGCTGGTTGTTTTCACGCATTCTTGAATTTGTGGACAAAGCAGTAATGCAGACGAGGGCCTTGTTAATCATCTTTTTAAAAAAAAGCAGCTACCAAAGAGCTACTGTAGTGCTCTTTACTAAGCTAACACATGCTGTGTAATGTCTCTGAATAACGTTCGCCCTGATAAACCAACAAAATCCAGTAATTTGTAATCCAATAAGACCAATGGAGACTTGCAGTTTTAACAGAAAAAAAAAGAAGTTACAAATTGGAAAAAGATGACAAGGGTGCTCAAATGACAGGCACATTTGGCACCAGAGCCCCCACACAAGTCCCCCTAAATAAGTGACACCAGGAGTTAGCAAGCTTGCAACTCTACAGATTAATTTGAACCCAGGGAAAACTGTAGCCAGAAACTCTGACATCTACCTGGCTAACCCCACTGCCTTGCTCCTATCTGATCACTGGTATAATCAACATTTCCCAGATTGTCACACTGCTTGGAAAGAGGTAGTGCTTGGCTCAGCCAAGAGAGTAAAGCATGAGGCCTACTCACTAGCAGAATTTCAGACATTAATTTAAAGGCTTTTCTTTTTTTCTTCAAAAAAGCACGAGAGTTCAGTCATCTCTACAAGAAGGTAGGGCTTTGTGGATGTGTCTCCCAGCCTAAAGGGATGTAAATTCCACCTATACTGCACTTAAATGAAGAAAAGTATCAACAAAAAAGCCTTCTTCTATTTCCACACCTAGGGACTTCAGTGAATCTTGTCATTGGGCACCAACTAAACTATTTTTTAATACTTTCACGAATAAATGAATACTGAATTCTTTATTCTTCTGCTGTAATTTCACCTAAACTGAGAACGTGAGGATAGTCATGAGTCAGAGCAAAAGTCCATCTTCATTCAATATCACACCTATGCAAATGGTCCAGAACGTGGCAAGCACATACGTGTATTTCCTCAAGTACGTTCCCAGCCTCCCTTTTGTGCACTGGGGCTGTATTTAGGGACCCACAGGGAATTTACTTGCTATGAAGTAGAAAAGTCCACAGTCTTTCCTTGGGCCTATGTAGAGTTTCAGCAGTTGCATCCTGTGACACAACACTCTGAGCTTCTGCCTAATGGTTTGAAGCTTCCAGCCTAAGAGTGAGAAGTTATGCATGTCACTCCCATTCCTCAAGGACACAAATCCAGGGGAATCCAACTTACACATTCTTCTTAAGGACACCGCAGCTTCTGCCTGCCTGCCACAGCCCAAATTGTGCCCAGCACACTCACCTCCGGCTGATCATTCCATGCAGCCAGCTCGGAAAGGCCCCATCATCCTGCATGACCTTCTGGGCTTGCGTCTCTCTGAACCAGCGGAGAGTTGCTCCTCTCTTGAGTTGCCTCATTTTTGCCTCTTCTCCAGTCTGTTCCTCTGTCCCCGGAACAGGGCGAGGCCCAGTAGGATGAAGGAAGTTGTCGAAAGGAGTGAACTGAAAATGGGGAGAACAGGAAAGTGGGAATGAAAGAAAGCAAGGTCAGACAGGGGCCCTTTGAATCACTTTGGCAGATCCCATTCCTAAATGCTTCAAGATAAGATCAGTCACAAACTATCATGTGCTGCTTTCAGCTCCTCAAAGGTCCTGACCACACTTTTTAACTAATGACGCTAGGAAAGGACTCTCTCTTCTAGAGAGATTATGCTAGAAAGATTATGCTCTCCTGGGACCACATGCAGGAGAATATGTGCAAGGAGCAGGAAAACTGTACAAGTGGATAAGTGACCCCAAACAGAGCCAAGGTTGCTACCTCTGTTAGTTTGCTGCGTGGCCGTGGCACCGGTGGCTGTGGTGGCATGTCAGGGACAGTCTGAGGATGGGGATAAGGCCTAGGGAGTCTTTTCCGTGGCACAGGGATTGGAAGGGAGATTCTTTCTGCAAGAAGAGGAAAGAAGTAGATGAAATCTAAGGTCCAAGATCCATGGGATCCATCCTCCCAGGTATGCTGTCACTCTCAGAGAGAGGAAAGATTTTGTCTTTCCAGCACACACAGTAGCAACAGCAGGAAGAGGGATCACCAAAAACATGTTTGTGGAGCTCAGTCCTTTCCTGTCTTTCCTCAGCCAGGCTTCTGAGACTGGGAAGAGGCAAAAGAGGAAAAGAGCACAGCCTCACAATCACTGTCAACTCCCACTCTGCAAGCCACAAGGAAAGCTACGTACAGACACAAAGCTATGATCAAAGTTCTCCCGCACAGAGAAGGTGGGAAGGCCACAGTTTGGCATTCCTCCCAACACAGCCAGCAAATGACCTTCATCACGCTGCTTCCACTCCCCACAGAGAAATCCTGACCTTCAAAGGGTGGAAATGTCAGCAACTCTCTGCCCACCCCATCATCTCCATGAGAGCCTAAGGCAGGCCATCATCACCTGGAGCTAACAAAGTGGCCGTGCATGGGGCAGTGGGAGTGGGATTGACTCACTTTGGGCCTCTGCTTCCATTGCCTGCTGTCGGCTTCTTTCTCTCTCTGCCTCTTCCTGTTGCCGCTGTGCTTGAGCTCTCAGCTCAGCCACCAGCTCCAGGTAACTCTTCCTGCATCGGAAACCCCTGAAAACTGTTCAGAGAAAAGCTGTGGTTAGGAAAGAAAAGTGCTGATCATGCCTCTTTCACTCCCTGGGGGAAGCACACTGGATGATATTTCTTTGCCCAGTGCAAAACCCTCAACACCTGAACCACATTAACAAAGAGCAATGCAGACACTCTGCTGTGAGCAGGCAGTCAAAACCATATGAGAACTGTCTTCTGTTCTCTAAGCTGCCAGATCACAGATTTAAAACATCAAATTGCAGATCTAAGCCCTCATCTCTAATGCCAAGGCACAGGATGCCTAAAAAGCAGTCTCACAGAAGGGCCGCTGTTAGCCATCTAACTACTCAGCACCCTTCAGACACTACTTTAATAAAAGCAAAGCTCTTCTATTTAGGAGACAGGATTTCCTTGGTTTCAGTCCATGTGATAACCTTTCCCTTAAGCTCTCATTACAGAGTTCACCAACAGGATTAGCGACAGCGCATTATTGTGCCTCCTGTACCAGTACTGAAGCACACGAATTGAAAGCAGCTCCCTCTCGTTCCTCTCTGGACACTACCCACACATCTTCCCCCCCAGAAGACAAGGAGCAGCACGTGACTGATGTCTGTCACTGTGCGGTGCACGGCTGGAAGCTGCTCAGATGCTGCAGCAGTGCAGCAACCCACGCGGAAGAGAAGCACAACAGGGAGGGACCAGGCAGGGTGACAGCTCCTCCTCACTGCACAGTCCTGAAGCCTGTGCAGGGGGAAGCACCAGACTGTGCTCTGCTCTGAAGAGTCAAGAGCAGACACTACTTGGAAGGGAAAGGGAAACCAAATCAACTAAGCAACCAACCAAACCACACACTCTTTTGCCTCTCTCTGAAGGCAGGAAGGAGACCTGCTTCAGGCTCATCTGCTTTTGCCTCTTCAGCTCACACAGCTCACAAACAAGCCCTCACTCCAGAGGGCAGTTAGCCAGTCCTCGGGACACAGCCAAATCATATGCTTGTCCTGCTCAGCTCAGTTCCCCTGAACACATACTTTCCCTTTCCAAGGCTGGGGCTGCTTGATGGCTCTTCCCTATTGAGGGTAATCACTGAGGACACAGGCAGTAAACACTCTGACTCCACAAGGGCTTGACATGGAGACAACCTGCCTGTCACCTGAGAAGGTGCAATAAAGAAGCAGGGACTAGAGAAAAGTTCCTCCTTGCTTTGGTGTGAGACCAGAGTTGAGGGATCCTCCTGCCCCAGTGCTCACCTTTCTGTATGACAACTGCTGCTCTCTCTAGTCGCTCCACATACTTTGCCAGCTGTTCCTGGTGCCAATATTTAAAGAAAAGCCGTGACTTTCTGTGAGGTTGGGGAGAAAAGGAAGTAATGAGAAATACTGTTTGTGTAAATTTGTATCCAATCACCCTTTGGACAGGCATTTCATACAGCCATAAAGTTCTTCTGAAGGGAACCAGGTAACAGTTCACATGTATAAAGTCTCTGCAGTTCAGAACCTCACTCCCAGAAAGTTATCCACACCTACCCACATATCCAGCCCGTCACGTCTGTACTTTGTAGTATCTTCAAGCAGCTGAAAGACAGGAAGGAAAGTGAAATAAGTATTTTTCCACCCAGACTGACCACTCTGTGGCCAGCACTTTTAGGTGCTGAAAGAGTGAGAATTTTTCCTCACTGGGATATGAGGAAGTTTCCTCATAAACAGGAATATTTCCTATTTATGCCTCACTATTTTTGCACTGCATTCTTTGTCCTGTCACCTGATGACACTCAGTAACTAGCTGTCATCTATTGCACTCCTTGAGGTACAGCTAGGAGAAGACTGAATTAGTGAACATCGTCAAAGGGGCTCACAGATACAGACTTCCTTCTGCTTTCTGGGAAGCAATTCCACAGAGCCTTTTTCCTCATTTCATTTCTATGCAATTTTGAGTACAGAAGCTAAAGGCTCACTAAGGCAAGATTTCCTTGAGAAAGTCTATTTTCCAATTTCAGTTTTATTTTGCAAGCTCTGGTGATAAAACTTGGTTTGCTTAGAAAGTTTCTGCAATGCTTGGAATGAAAGCAGTACTCCAGCTGTCACACAGCTTCCTCTCTCTGCTTACAAATCCAGGCTGTGAAACTATAGTGACACTTTTTGCAAGTATCTTGCATAGCAAAACAGAAATTATTTTCCTTCTATCTCAGCCAACTTGTGCTGTGCCAGGAACTATATCCAAGGTATTTTTTTTTCCCAAACGCATCCTATGATTTTTGTGTGATAACATGCTGTGCTGCCTGTCTAACATCATCTCTCTCTCTCATCTGTATGATTCTCTCTGAACCCCACTTAGGTTTGCAGTTCTTATTAATTCAGTATTATCAATAACTTCTAGGAGGTGGGGAGTTGCTGCCCTACTTGTAGGAAGGAAACTGCTAACAGGGTAACACTTCAGAGCTGGAGGGACATTTACACTTGGAAGGAACAATCAGGTTCTGGAAGAGCTGTGGGTATGTTGTGCCTGTACACATAAAAAATTCTTGGACCAGAAACATCGTTTCTAGCCTGGAAGACATTCAGTGCTGGCTGCTTAGTCAGCATTGCCTTTATCTTTTTCACCTCATGAGACCATCAGGAAAAAACCTGGGGAGGCAGCTGTCAGCTGGGCTGAGTCTTGCCATACTGAGTTCTGTGGACACCCTTAACCATTACCATGACTCCCCATATTAAGTCCCATTAGCCAGTCCTCATTCCAGAGGGTAGTAAAGTTTTAAAATTGAATTGCTTACACAGTAATTCAAGAAAGATTTCATTCATCATTGCACCAAATGAGTTCTAAACACTAGTTGTCTTTGTCTAGGAGTTTCTGTTCCCCATCACCACAAAAACGCGTCCTCACTTTGTTCTTTCTACTCAGTTTGCTATTCTGTCCTGACAACAAAAGTCTCTGATAAACAAAGTGGATTACACATAACAAGGGAAAGGTTCCTACCTTTCTTTGTTGAGGGAAACATCTGGTTTAACTAGAAGAATTCCATATCTGTGAAAAGCAAACCAATTCAGCAAGATTAAAGCCATATCCTTGACATGCCATGCTGATCCATGTCATCCTCACAGCAAACAACAATAAATCAGTCTTTCTCAGTAGGTCTCCCACAGCGAACACCACCATGGTCTCAGGCACGTGAACTGAGAAGAAGCAGATTCACTCCCTGCCTGTATCTGGTTACCAGTGTCACTTCTCTAACAATACCTAACCAGAAACATTCAGAGGTTTTAACGTACCTTTCAGCAAATTCCTCAAATGATGGTCTCCAGGAGAAACCGTCTCTTCGGATCCGGATAGTCTCCAGCAGTCCATTGTACCGGAGCTGAAGCAGCACCACAAAGACAGGATCAGAGAAACAAACAGACACAGGCCAGAACTGGTCAGTAGCGCATCAGTAAGTCCCTCTGCAGCCCAAGCCTCTCTAGTTCAAAAAATAACAATGTTTCTTTCTGATAATATGACCTCGGCTAAAGACTGAATTTACCACATCCTGCAACTCTGGTCATTAACCACTTTCAGAAACCATAAAAACCAACAACCGAAATAGCTTCACCTTTCAGCCAAGGGCACTACTTAGCCCCTGTCCTTCAGAGGATAGTATTCTGCTTCCAAATCCGTACAAAGAAGTACCCTGGGGAACAGATCAACTTCCCTCTTAATTCCACCCTTTCTTATACTTCATATACATATACATACGCATACATAAACACACACCAAAGAGGCCACAGAGCTTTCTGAACTCTTCTAATCATTTTCAATATTCTTTAAAGTGGCTGGATCTCAGACTTGACACAATATCCAAAGAAAGTTATATCAGCACATATCAGCTCCTATCAGAGCAATCCCATCTTGGCTCCTGTTCAGAGTTGCCCTGGAGAGGTACTGTCTGTACCAGTCCCCATCCAGAAGATGCAAAGATAAACCCTAGTCCCTGACAAGCAGATCTCACTGCAATCATGAAAATGAAATGGGAGAGAAGACTGTAAAACTTGAACATAGCAATGTTTCATAAAAACTACCAAAAGCGCAGAACCTTTACATGCATAAAAAGTGTTCCCATTCTTTCTCCTACAAGGGAAGAGTCAGACCAGTAAGCTTCCAGCTACGTCCATTGCTTTTCAATAGTGTCTGACCTTCCCTTCCTTAAATCTACTCCTTCCCTGCCTTAGATCTACTTTCCATTGAGACTTGGCAGAAGTACCTGCAAAGGAAACTGCTTTTCCTTACCTGCTGTAGCAACATCTGGTTGTCCACAACGCCTGGCTCTTTCTGGCTATTGGGCTTTATACAGCGCACAAAGTGTGGGTTTGCAGAATACATCCTCTCCATGAGAACCATCAGGGAATGCTGGTGAGGGCAGAGAAAGATCAACAGCCCAGCAAGCCAGAGTGCTGCCAGCCCCCCCAGTGCTGTACCCTGCAGCTGAGAACTGTCTTCCCATGCCACTAATTCAGGCTCTTGTAAAAGCAACAGCCCAGGCTCTGACTACAGCCAAGTTACTGCTAACAGCCGTGCCTGGCACCCAGAAAAAAAACTCTGTCTACAAGCTGGATGCTTTAAATATGCTTAGCAGCCTGGAAGCTCTCAAGAAAACATTACAGCACACATCTCAAGGGGCACTGCGGGGCATCAATACTTTACCCGGAACTGAGCTCCAGCAGACTGCTTTCGTGTACTGTTGAACTTGTTGTCTGCTTCTGGTACGATCTGAAATCAGACACAAACAAAAGGGTCACTCCTGGAAGGAGTGTTTGATTGCTATCTAAACATTTCTGTCAGAAAGCAGATGACTAAAATAAGAGAGAATGGATTTCAGGAAGGTAAATCAAACACAGCAACAGAGGCAACCAGAAAACTTTGTACAAAACAAAGAAGAAATTGTTGCCATCAGATTGTTTGCTCCCACTTTCAGCCAATAATAAACATAAGTTAGCTACATCATCTTTTATCAATTTCCATATGGACCTCAAATGTGATACCTTGGCTTTCACATGTGGCATCAGTGTCCCTGTCCTGGAGATAGTGGCTGGAAGAACAGAGACAATAGTTAATTTTGTACCTTTGCTCACAATCAACCATTCCTAAACATTCAAACCTTACTTCAAACACAAATTTTCCCACATATGCTAAATCACAGACCGTACTTTAGATTTCACTATCTGGAAATATAAGGATAGAGCTGAAGAAGGTGAGAAGAAAATGCAAGAATACTAAACACACCACCTAGGCAATGTTATTTTCTGTCAATGAGAAGACAATGGGGTAATTGAGTAACCATAAATGACCTTCAAAGAAAGATCATCAATAGTAGGCATCTAACAATGCAGAAAAAAAGTATATATATATACTTTTATATATATATAAATATATATTCTATATATATATATATATTATATATATATATATATAGCAAATGGAAAGCTCACCCACTCACGGTTAACATGGGAGAGGGGAGATCTATAAAGTCAGATAACATAAAATTAATTCAGTGACAAGACAAAAAATTCAGGGAAATTGAATTTACTGAAGGATCTAATGACACTCTTGCACACCCTTGATGCAATACTGTTGTGTGAATCATACAATCTCAGAATGACTGAAGTTGGCAGGGACTGCTGGAGGTCATCTGGTCCAACCCCACTGCTCTGCATCGCCACCTAGAGCTGGCTGCCCAGGACCAGACAAATAATCTGCACTGAGAACAGGTTTTCTCTGCTGCTTATGAACTTTCTGACTTTTAGAACTTTCAGGACTCTGCATCAGTGGAGATTCAGGTTGGACAGAAAAGGTTCTTCACTGAAACGGTGGTTGGGCACTGGGACAGGCTCCCCAGGGCAGTGGTCACTGTGGTGGTTTTACCGTGCTAGGCAGCTGAACACCACAACCGCTCTCTCACTCCCCCTCCTTAGATGAGGAGGGGAAGAAGTAAAGTAAGAAACAACTCACGAGTTGAGATAAAAATAATTTAACTAACGAGAAAAAAATAATTATTAAAGAAAGATTATTATTAACTAAGCAATTTAACTGAAGGGAAAAAAAAATGAAAGGGGAAAAGGAAGGGGGAAAGGAAAAAAAAAAACAAACAGCAAAAGAAAACAACTAAAGGCTATGTGGAAGTGCAGAGGAAAGAAATTACTCTCTAATTCCCACAAATGAGCGATGCTTGACCACGTCCTTGAAGCAGGGCTTCAACACATGTAGCCGGTATTCGGGAGGAGGCCTGACATTTTCACAACGAGAGCCCACCCCCCCTTCTTCTTCCTGTTTCCTCCTTTTTTTGCTGAGTGTGACACCACATGGTATGGAATATCCCTTTGGTTGGTTTATGTCAGCTGCCCTGGTTATGTTTCTTTTCTCACTTTTTTGCCCACCCCCTACGAGGGTTAGAGAGGCCCGATGCTGTGCCAGCACTGCTCAGCAGCAAACACAACGCTGGTGTGATAACACTGCTGTTCTGGCTACAAGTGCAGAGCACAGCATTGTATGGGCTGCTGCAGAGAAAGTTAACATCCCAGCCAGACCCAGTACAGTCACAGCACTGAGCCTGATGGAGTTCAAGAAGCATTTGGACAATGCTCTCAGACTCATGGTCTGAATTTTTGGTGGTCCTATGTGGAGCCAGCAGTTGGACTCAATGATGCTTATGGGTCCCTTCCAACTTCCATGATTCTATGAACAGGATCAAAAAAAAAAAAAAAAAAAGTTGCAGCAGCAGCACTGTATTCAGACAAATTACAAGGAAGCATCTACCTGACTTTTCTTTAAACCTGTACTTTCTCAGAAGTTTCGGAGACTCTGAGGACTTACCAGTAACTGGAAAAGTGGGAGTATAGTGGCAGGAGAGAAATAATGCACACAACCTCATTTTTTTTTAACAAGTTATACCTTAATTTTTTTTAAAAAATGATCTTCTCTACCCCCATTGTTTGCACTGTCTGAACACCAATTTATTTACCATGTGAATAGTTAGGAGCTATGGCTTTGTCCAGCTTCATTTCTAGACAAGAACAGAGCATCTAAGCAGTGGCTATATCTCTGGGAAAGGATTCAACTTTCCTTGCTTTCCAGACATGGTCAAAACAAATGGTGCAGGTTAGAAAATCTACCAGAGCGATCTCAGGAGGTATTGCTGACAGGAAGACTAACATCCTGCTGCAGCAAAGACAGCAATCAACCAAAACCTGGATGCCTGGAAAGACCAGGCTCGGCTGTAACTAGTGGCTGTAAAGATGGTCAGGCCTGTGGTCAGAACTATGTATATGCAACATTCCTTCAATTCCACAGGAGGAACCCCTCTGGATGTTCCTGCTATAATGCCCATGTACCAAGGGGAAAAGAACAGCTCAGACAGCTCCGTATACGCCAGCAGCCCTACTCCAGGCTGCAGCCTTCCCAGAATCTCACTGAGGCTGTCAGCTCTGAAAAACATTTGTAGCACACAAGACTCATCCCTACACTTAGCTCTTGCCAAGGAGGACCACAATTCATGTTAGACTCCCTATAACAACAGAGGGACTTGCCTGTGAACAGCATACTGAGCAAGGGGGTGATGCTGTTGATGAAGAGCCCACGGACATTAGCTGGCAAGGTGTCTCTGTTCTTCTCTAGAAAGCCATCAGCAGTGTATTGTACCTAGGGAAAAGGGCAGTGGTGCTCACAAGCTTGCTGTGAAAGCCACCTCCACAGCTTGCCAGGAGCAACTGTTAATCAGAATGCACAGTGGCCTGAAGGTGAGTTCTGTTAGAGCACATATATCCCCTTCAGATGCATTAGAAGGGCATAAGAACCACAGGAGACAACAACACTGAGACATTTACCTTTTCTTGTTCAGCTTTCCTTGATTTTGAAGTCTCATTTGCTTTTGGTTAATGCTTCACTCTTTTCCTTGCTTAAACCCTCTTCCTTTTGAAAAGGCTGCCATCCTGTCTGTAATGTTTCTCTTGCTCCCTTCCTTTCTCATCTCCGGTTTGCCACTCCCCTTTCTATGCTAGTGTTAATGTTTGTAATAATGAATGTCACAAGTAACAACATAGTCAACAGCTCAGATTACTAAATTACATATTAGAATGACCTGATTTTCATCTTTGACCCTGCTCCAAAAATTAGGTCAAATCAATTTGATGTATTTGGGCCAATGCTTTCAAAGCTGTAGCAGTAAGGCTACATGAAATAGTCCTAAAAACCTATCTGCTTAATTAACAACTATGCATATTAATAAGTGCCTCCATCAAAATATTGATTACCTGGTTGCTCTCACTGTGTTCCTCAGTGTTTGCAATACTGACAGCCGCAGTCTGGACAACAACAGGTTAAGGCAAAGCCATCAGACTTGCCTCCAGGGCTGTGGATGTAGGGCTTTTTCTTTCTAAAGGACTAAGATTTCAGCTCCAATAGACTGATGATGAATGTGACAGATTCTTTTAATGCCATATGCTTCCCAGAGGAAGTCCCACTTCTAAAGAGCTTCCAAGGAATCCTAGGAGGCAGCTCCCAGGGAATTCAAAGCCTTATTTGTCAAGCATCTCATTTCCCCCCTTCCTACACTATGACAGCATTCTTCCCACAAACCGTACCTACCTTCCCAGCATAGTGAATGATGCTGAAGCCCAAAACACGTCCTCGGGCCGGCTGGAAGTGTAAATTCCCTTTAAAACTGCTGTTTAGCTTATCCACAAATGTCTTATCAGTTGCCTGCAAGAAAGCAGATTTCATAATCAAATTATACGGCTGCAACAGAGACATGATCAGGGCATAAGGAAGCAAAACAAAGTACTGGAAGTAGCCTTGGCTCTGCAGCAGTTTCGTGCTCTCTCTGACTCTCCACAGGGTTGCCATTATTATTGGACTGTCCCTGATATGACTGTCCTGTTCCATCAGATACACATAGGGACCCCTCTACTCACCTTGCTATTTCACACACCTACACAGAGTTTTCTCTTCAGCCTACAGACTTATTGTTACATTCCCCACATCATTTTTTCTGTCCCATATCCCATGTATACCTGAGGGAACGCACTCTGCTCATCCAGAAGGGACAGCAGCCCAAGTGGCTTGGCCAGGAGCAGATTCTGTAGAGAAAAAGAGAGAGAGATTATATATACCTAAAGCAGTACAGGGTATCCACTGTCACCTACACCACCCTTTGAAAAGGTCTTTCCCAAATGCATCTCCTCCTTGTGAGATTGCAAGAGCAACACTCATGTCTTGGCTGAATGGAGCAACTCTGTTCCATCAGTCCTCTCTCACTCACCAGAATAGGTTCGTTATTGTTGAATGTGATAGTCTCCCAAGACAGTTCTTCCGCCCTGTAGGCAGCCTGCTCCAGCTGGAAAATGTGCTGGGACAGAGAAAACAGAGGTTAGAGCCCCCAGCAAACTTAGTTAGACAATCCTGAACATCTTCCTTCTGACCTTGAGCAGAGGACAGAGGCATGGCTCTCTTACCCATGGCATCAGAGGCCCAAGATGAAGCCACTGTTCTGCATGCTCATCCATGAGTTTGTCACTCACTGGTGGTGCTGCATAGAGCTAAAGCACTTCTCAGAGTCTAAGCATCCCTGCTCTGCCAACTCTGGTTATTGCTTGATCTTTCTAATCATACTCTCCCTGTACCATTGGCTCTTCTGCCACAGCAGAGAAGGCTGCTGCTTTCAACCCTGCTGTTGCCTTCTAGGCAACAGACCTGTTTTCTACCAAGTTCTCCTTCATATGCTAGGTAGATCAGTGTTCTGCTTTCCCTGCCTCAAGGAGAGATCACCCACAGCATACTTACATGGTTGAAGAAGTGCTGCAGCTGCTCATTGGCCAAGTTTATGCAGAGCTGTTCGAAACGATTCACTGCAAAGTTTTCAAACCCAAAAATATCCAAGATACCTAAAAGAGGGGAAATGAGCACACCATGGAGCCTGCAGACCCCAACACACAACCAGATCTCCTATCACACAGCTCTTGTGGCACACGAACCCCTGGCCAAGTAGCTAGTGGCAGCCCTCCTATAACTCCTTTTGGACAACCAGTTTGGAGAAGACCCACTCCAACCCCCAGCTCCTCTGCAAAGCCAGAGTGCCCCAAACTGCAGACTCACAGTTGCTTCAGATTACTAGAACTACAGACTTCATGCTGCTCACTAGCATCTCCAGCACAATTGTGCTTTTGAAACTGGAGCCCTACATACAATCCCTTCAACAGCTCACATGGCATCTATCCTTCGTCATGGCTGAGGAATGCATGTTTGAGGACAGAAGGAGCAAAGAAGGCAGAACTCACCTATCTCCCTCAGCTCTACTTCAGGATCCACGTTCTCAGCCAACAGCTCATTGATCTTGGAAACAATCCAGCCAAATACTCGGCCATATGCCACCTTTGCAATGGAGTCCCGAGCATCTGCACAGAGAGAAAAATACACTGAAGGGTTCTGAGGAGAGTAGGGAATATGGCACACAAGCTGGCTCAATACGTTCACCTCTAGTAACAACGTCTTGTGCTTTATGAAGCTATTTTAAAGAACAGCTAAACATTAGGTATCTGCCTGATCATCCCAGCCTTCTGCAAGCTCACAGAGAGCTCTTCCAGTCTGAAGTCTTCACAATCTTTCTACAAGATCAGACATGGCATACTAGGGAACTTGTGATACCATATACAATGGAAAATGTTCATCCACACTTTTTAGAATATCCAGAGACTTGCTTTCCCTGCTGCTCATCAAATGGGTGAGGATCCTGTCAAGATTAAACAAGCTAGAGGATACAAGTTGTTCTTAGGAAATTGAATGGTTCTGCTGCAAACACTTGAAATTTCTCCTAGCTGATAGCTGTTACCAAAAGTGTTGAAACACAGTGGGCAAGAGGAAGATACAAGTTATGAAAAATTTGCTGATATTGTAAGAAGAGGGAGACTAAATCAACAGGCACCTCCTGAAAGATGTTATTTTATTGCCTAGATAGATGTAGGAGAAGAAATTTGGGAAACATAAATAGATAATTCTCTGTTTTCACTTTTTTTTGTCCATTTTTTAAGAAATAATCTAGAAAAGCTGGGATTTTATGTTGATTTTAAAAAAATCTTTTAACTGAACCTTTTTGTGAAGATTATCTTGTATTATTATATTTTTTCTTATTGAAAGGGAAAATAATAAATGCAATTGTTACTTTAACATGCTTCCCTTTCATCTAACTCCTTCCATGAAACTGCGCCATCTCACTGATTCTCTCAGTTATTTCTCCAACTATTACCTAAAGCTCTGCACACTGTCAGCACTCTGCAGCAGTAGCCTTCCTCTCTCTTTCGCAGACAATTACAGTTTTCTTCTAGGCTGAATCACAGAGAAAGCAAGGATAATTCTTTCATTTCTCATTTAACCTCTGCAGTCTTCTGGAGGTCAAACAAAAGCAGCATTCATAGTCCTAGGCATCAGTAAGAAACTGAGCAGATACGCACTGAAACTTGAGTGAAACAAGTATCTGAAACTGAGCAGATACTTGCCTCTGTGCAAATGGCATGAGGAAGTGTCACAGACAGACATCCTTGTTCCCAGGATATTGCACATCTGTAGGGGCGCCCTTCCATCAAATATGAGTCAGTCTTTAAAGCCAGCACATCTGTAATTAATTATGTTTCTTACCTTCTGCCTGCTGCTGGGTGTGAAAACGCTGAATCTGCTCTCCTCGGGTCACTGACATTGTGCAAATGAGGCATTTCAATAGTTCATCCTCCTGGACTCCAAACTGACCCTGGGAGAGAAGAAACAGATGAGGAGTCAATACCGAACCTATATTCTACATATGGGGATTGTATATATGTCTGTAGAACACCCATTACAATGGGGCCATGACTTCAGTTAAGGCCTTTGAGCTAAACTGTATAATAAGCATTACTGTTAACATCTTGCAGCACCTGTCAAATGCATGCTCTGAGATGTGTGTTATCCCGTGCAGTAAGATCACTCTTGCACTCCCTCTACTTTCCATTTTGATCTCCCAGTGCTGTCACCTGTCACATTCTCTGGGAGCCACACCAGTCCCTACTGAATGGTTTAATGACTTATTGAATAGCACCACACCAAGGTGACTGTGCATAGTGCTGAGGTGTCTGAGCTGCAGCAGACATCAGTCACGTGAACCCAAAAGAACCAGGAAACAAACAGATATAACTGAACTCCTCAGTAATTACTCTGACAGGAATTCCCCTCCTGTGGGAAAAAAAAAAAAAAACAAAAACAAGGAGCAGGTTTTAAAAAGACAGGCAGAAAGAAGTTGGCTGCTGAACAGATGTATGTGGTTGTTTCAGGTATGGTGTAGGAGGAATACAGGCAAGGAGATGAGAGTGAAACACAAAACCAAGGTTGCTGGGCTTTCAAAGAGACAAAATCAAAAGACAGAGAAAAAACACAAATATACTACATTTTTTTGTTCCATATTGTTAACAAAGTGGTATAATGTATGCATCCCATACCGTAGAAATGGGACAGTCCTGGGGAATATATAATTTTTAATCTGATAACAATTTTACGCAAGGTAGTAGAAAGTTTAATTCAGGACTATCAACAAAAATAATAGCAGTTAAAGTGGCCAGGATTTGTGTTAAAGTACAAAGCTAGTGTTCAGGAACTGCAAACCCGAATTTCTCCAGTGCATTACACTTAGTAACATAAGGAATTTGATTTTTAAAAACTTTACATTATGTGAAGTCAACAAGGCACATGTAATATCAACACATGCAAAACACTGGTCCTAGATAAACAAGAATGAGAAGCTGGAAATTGTCTCTTTGGATTGACCACATAGCAATAAACACAAAGGCAGGCATGGGGCCATACTTGAAAACAATTTTTTCTTCAGAAGTCCTCGTACTAACAGGCAGAAACATCCTCTGCCATCTCTGGCAGGAGCAGCTCCTGCAATTACACTGCCAGTGGGGACCAGCATCATATCTTTGAGGTGTCTGTCAGCTCTTCTTGGGACTCACCGCTGCAGCCTTCAGCCATCCCCGGGAGGCTTCACTCATTTTTAGAGACCCATTGCTCTCTGGAGGCTCGAAGGTCACGTTGCCCAGAGACAATACACCAGCCAAGATTGCCTGCATGTCCACTTGTTCCTAAAACACACAAGAGGGGTGACTGAAAACCTACTACTATATAACATACAACACATGGAGTACCCAGATGGTGAAGAGGTGAAGGAAAGGCACGGGCAGCCTGTGGGAAAAGGCTCTACACAAAGTCTGAGATTCAGGTAGTTTGGAAACACCATAGAAAACTCAGAAACATAGAGATCCCCAAACTGACCTGTTCTTGGAAGCCCACCATGTCAAGGGCATTGCACACCTCTTGGTATTTCTGCTTCCAGCGCTGAGCTACGTCCTCTGTACCAAACTGTCCACTTATGTACCTGAGAAAGTGCATACCCCATACAAAATCATCATGCAATCAGCATAGCAAGTCAGTCCTACCCCAAACAAACAAAGCAGGTCAGCAGCAGTGAAGATGTGAAAGGCAAGGAAACTTTTCCAAGGTGATGCAACAAAGAAGAGACTACAGACCTACCAGTTTTCATGATAATCCATAAGATCTCTTCATGTAGTTCCATTCAGACCCCACTCTTGCTTCCATTCAGTTGTTTACCTGTATCACGCTCTACCCCCACTGGCAGAATAATAGGCTCCGTTTTGCTGCTTCCCCTTCTACCCCCCACCATGAAGACTAAACCAGGGTTGGAAGTACCTGTAGAGTGAAGGATCCAACAGCCCATACATCTCCTTTTCTTCTGAAGACAGTCCAGCAAACATGTAGTAGAAGATATGAAAATTCCTCTCGCCAGTATCGTGTTGCACTACCCGTGACTTCTCTAACAAATATTCACTCAGCTTTGCACCTCGCACTGCACACAAGAAGGCAACAGGGTAAACTTTGCACTTGGAGACATCAGGCTGACTGAGCTGCCCCACATCTCTACTTTAGTGACAGGAGCATGGAGTTGTCTAAAATAACTATCTTGTGTACGTGTGTACGACACCCTCTAGGCTGCCCATCACTCTGGAAGTGGGCTTCTCCATGCTTCCCATATTAAATCTGCTCACCTCCTTTAAAAACAACCAAAACTTCAGGCACCACTGAGCATTACTGATACCTCACCTGCACCATCATTCCCATATCCTTCCCAAACTCCCACAGCATCCAGACCCATCTTAAAGCCATGATTACTGTTGTTACTTTTCTTACTTGCATACGATTTCCACAGAGAATCAGGTAATGAAATTTCACCCTCCTTAAGTTCTGGCTACTCAGTCCATTCCCTCCAGTGCCTAACCATCCCCCCGAGCAGTAATTTCAAATATTGCTCTTGACTTTACCTGTATTGTTCTGGAAACGCAGCTGTATGTATTTTCCAAAGCGGCTACTGTTGTCATTCATCACAGTCTGGGCATTGCCAAAAGCTTCAAGCAATGGATTTACCTGTAAGAGGTATACAGATAGAACAAGCACTCTTCAAATTAAGTGACTCAATCCAACTTGTTTGAAAAAGCTTAACTTCAGCATTTGCTATTTACTGTTTCAATGGAATAAGAACCACTCTGCCCATATGCACTTATTTTCTCATATCTTGGAAAAAAAACCTGCAAGAGCCAAATATGACAAAGCATAAGCAGCATGAAATTACTGAAAATAAGCACAATTGAACTGAATTATGGTCTTACTTGCTCTCAGTAAGACCATCCACTTATTTGTTAAAAGACATTGTTGGTATAACAAACTTCTCCAGTGCATCTGATGTGGCACTGCTAGATAATTTACTGCTAAACTATAGCAATAAGCGAAGTAAATATGGCACTTACTGAATGTAATCATGATAAATTACCTAATGACATTTGTAGCCAGCATAAGGATCAGGACAGTGAATTACAAAGAAACTAAGAGAACAGTAAGACCAGCCTGGCAAACCATATACAAACAAGTTCAAATGACAATTTTTCCATAATTGAGCAAAGAATGCCTGCTGGCTGGAAGAATGGTGACTTGGGGCACCTGCTGGGTAACCTGCAGAACACAGCTTTACAGTGTGACACAGTTAATCCCCAAAGAGCTAACCTAGTCTTTGAATATATCTACAGGAACCAAGTAAGATGACTACAGTGAAAATGACTCTTCACAGTCACCTCTACATGCTCCAGTGGCACTTCACCTGAACTGATGTAAACTTTGTTGTTAATAGAACAAATACAGGCTGGTTACAAGCATTGCCAATCAAGCCCATCAGGGCTCATCAGGCCTGGCACAATGTTGAGCAAACACAGCTATCCTGCTTCTTAAACCTGCTAAAGTCAGAAACAGCTCAGCAGTACGGCCTGTGCCAGCCCTAAGCAGAACCAGCAGGCATAGAAATGTCATGCTCCTACAAGAGAGAACACAGCCCAGGCATTCACCTCAGATCTACCACAGATGTCACTAAACTGAAATAATATGCAACAATACAGAACAATTTATTTGAGTCTACAAGAAACCTGAAACACAGGCTTTAAAATGAAACAGTCCAAGAACTTATTCCACTTAATCTATCAGATGGAAGGCTAGGATATGATTTGCTCAAAATAAAAACTCCTCGGGGAGCAAGTCAAGTGGAAATACTTAAGACCAGAGACAAACATGTTTCAAAATCAGCTAGCAAAAGTATATGAAAATAGAAAAGATTAAGTCAGACAGTTAGCATGTATGTGCCTGACAGTAAGTATAACAAGCCAATGAGAGGTTACTGAAGGCTGTGTGGATTCTCCATCTCTGTGTTTCATTAAATCAAGACTTCATTCTTCCAATAAAACTCCCTGCTCTACCTCAAACAGGAAATGATTCAGAGAAAAAGCCCCTAATCCCTTGTAACAGCAAACATGCTAAACGATCACAATAGTTTTCTGCCATTTAAGAATCAAACCACTACATTCCCAGCAAACAGAATTACTGACCCTACCAACTCTGCTAACTTGTGGTCAGCAGTTTCATCATCCTTACCCATTATTTTCTTATAATGTGTCTTATGATTTGCTGCCGTTTCCAGTGGTGATTCATCAGGAGGCTTCTGGTGCCTCGTGCAAGCTGCCCTGCAGTAATGTTGCTTCTGCATCTGCAAGCACCACCCGGCAATGACCTACCTGAAGGATCTGCTGCTCCAGCTGTGAGTTGCCTTTGCATAGGTTCATTATGTGCTGCAACAGTAGCTTTGTACTCTCTGTTTTCCCTGCACCGCTTTCTCCACTGCCAAGAAAAAAATAAAGGGAAGTCCAGCAGCCATAAAGTACAAACGCTCTAACCCTCATGTCTTGGTGCCCCATCGTTTGGGAGAGTGATCTGCAATCCAAGAGCTAAACAACTTTTTCAGTTATGCTGCGTATGAATACAAATAGTGGGTTCCATAAGGTTCTGATACCCCCCCAGAAGAATTTTTCTCCATCTTCCAGGGAGTACAGACGTACTCCAAGCTGTCACTTCTGGGTAGAGTGCACAGGACAGTCAATTTGATCTCCTTCTTCCTGAAAACATACCTAAGCTCTGGAGAACACCTCCTTCAAAAGTGTTCTGACTCCTCCACATATGCTGAGGTTGACAGCTTTTTCTTTCTACAAAGAGATTTGCCCCATCCATCTTTTATCCAGAACTGAGTACTGATCATGCAATTCTGCAACGATCTCAAATCTTGGGCTCTTTACACATACACACGCTGCAGCCTGTTGATAAAGCTGGTCTACCTCTGCAGCGCTGCCGTCACACCTACAGCAGCAGCGTTGCACGTCATCCTGGCATCACATACGCCCAGCACCTCCACCTCTAAGACAAACAAGTAGCACTTGGAAAGCACAGCTTCCCGACTACTGGGAGGGGGAAATGTAGAGTCAATGTGTCCTTGACTGATGGCATCATATTGGCAGAAAACACATGCAGCATATGCAGTAAAAAAAAAAAAAAAAAAAAGTAGGAAATTCTGCAGGTATTTATGAGGGCAGGTCTCTGTTTACACGTAAGACCTTTGAGTATCAGGTGTGGCTTCTCTGCTCAGTAGCTCCCAGTGACTCGAGGCTTGTGATCAGCTACGTATCATAGGCTGCTGAATACCTCAAATTCTATGACAGATACCTACCTGATCACAAGCACCGATCAGGCCATCATTATCTGAATACAGACAAACAAAACCACTTTCTAGTTGAGAAATAAGCAATCCAGACAGAACCCCTGCCTAATATATAAGATGATCTTTTTCAGTGACTTCCTTCTTCCACAGAAGCACTGTCTGTCAATACTCCCGCAGTTCAAGCTCACTCCTGCACACTCCAGCAAGAGCAGTAAATCTGCCAGGGCCTGTAAACACACTCTCCAGCTGTGGGTGTGTAACTGCCCAAGGCTGTGAAAAAAAAAGCAAAGTCATCTCCCAGAGACCCACGTGTTGCACCACAGCATACTGAGGCTGTGAATAACATCAGTGGGAAGGAAAGACAAGCCAGTAGAATTTGCAGCACAGGACAACTTGGTTGCAACGAGCTTTTATCACCTGGGGGCAGCTGTTGTGTTCAACATCACTTGTAACCTCTGAAACCTGACATCCAGAGCTCCGAGAGGAAGTTGGGGAGACCAAGAGAGACCAAATAGAGAACACGATGGGCAGGAAGGCAATATTTGCTTCCCAGTGAAAAGCATAAAGGTTCATGCCTGGCTATAGATGGGTATTTCTCACCAGAAGGCACCTGAAGCACAAAGAACAGTAGAACATAGTGCATCCCCATGCTGTTCTGATAAACTGTGATCTAACAGGAAGAACTTCCACCTCATCACCCAAACTTTGCTCGAACCAGGTAATCTCATTACCAACTGTTTTACCACTTGCAGATAGTAAAACCATGAACTTCCTGTTATAGTAGCACAGACTGGTTAATAGAATTGCAAGATGCATGGCAGTAGCTCAGGCTGTCATCTTTGACACCACAAACTGTTGTCAGGAAAAAATGAGACTGCTCTCTTCCTGGGAAACGCCTACAGGTTGTTCTGTCTTCCATCTCCCGAGACAATCTATGACTTTTCTCCATTCCTAAGCACAAATCTTCTACCTACTGACTCTGTGGCCACCATGCCCACTAGCGTTTCTGAGATTGCTACATGTAAAGCACAGGCATGGATGGCTTGCAAGCTAAAGAAATGAGCGGGGCTGGAACTCAACATCAGCTCTCAGTCCCGCTACAATGCTCACCAGTGATTCAGTAAGTTCTTTCCATACCACATTGAATGAAAGTGAGCAGAAGTCCCGCATAAAGCAGGAAATATTAAATCAAATAGCTAGCAATTGACATTTCAACTCAGATGAAATTTAAACTATCCTCTACCATCACGAGAACAGAGAGTTTGCTAGTGTTTTGAGGCTTTCTCTGCTAGGTGATGCTCTTTGAAACTTTCTCTGCACTGATGCTGTCTGCTGCCCTCCAGTTTCAGCAAAAAACAACAGTGACATCATGGAATGAAATGCTCATTATATGGGGACGCTGCGGGGTTACAAGAGCTCACGTTTTTTCCTTTTTGTGGATATAGCTTCCCACGGCCATATGATTTTCCCTGACCAGATTCTCAACGGTCTTACAGCAAAGAAACTTCTTTTCTTTCTTCCTTCTTCGGTTATTTTTGGGAAATGCTACCTTGTAAAAACAGGTCTACTCCATGATTTACAACCTTTATTACACAAGTTACACTGCGAGTCTTTTCGTCAAAGAAAAGCAACCCGATAGAGCTGGTTAACCTTTCCAACACACCCAACAGAACTGACCCCTTCAGACCCAACACATTTGGCTGCGTTACCAGCACCGGCAGCCAAGTTGCTCCACAAAACCCACCTTCGTTTGCCACACACCTTTGATTGCAATCTGCTTTCCTGCCTGGAAAGCACCGAGATGGCGAACAAAGACGTGCTGCGAACGGAGATGGGTTTTGACTCACCAGAAGCTTTCAGGATGAGCTTCGTACCAAATTCTGATGGGACAACTGCTGCCGGAGCCTGGTGGCAGCACCCTAGCCCCCGTCAGCTGCTCCCTGCTTGTGTCTCCCACCTGTGCCGGGCTCCTTCGTGCCCTCGAGGGCTGTGTTGGTGCCCGCGCCTCACCTGATGACGATGCACTGGCTCTGCGGACGGGCTCCCCGGCGGCCCAGCATGGCGTGGTAGGCCCTGTCGGCCACGGCGAAGATGTGTGGAGGCAGCGAGCCCTCATCGTGGCACCGGTACTGCTCGGAGACCTGCGTGTGGGGAAGAAACAAGGGGGCCTTGAGGAGGGAAGGGGCGAGGAGCCAGCCACCCATGGAAGGGGCTCCCAGTGCGGGGCGCTCCACTCACCTCTCTGCCATAGAGCTGCAGGGGCTGGAAGGGGTTGAGGGCGATGAGGATGTCCCCCACATCGGTCTGGCGGCGAGAAGGGAGAGCCGTGAGCCCAGCGCCCCGCCGCCCCGGCCCCCCGCCCCGGCCCCCGGCCGCACTCACGTAGACCTGCTGCCTCAGGAACCGCTCCCGCAGCCCCTGCAGCAGCGACGCCTCGTCCAGCTCCGCCAGCGCCGCCAGGTTCCCCACCGAGCCGGCCGGCTGCTGCGGCTCCCCGGGAGGCATCATGCCGCTCCCCGCTCCCCGGAGCCGTCCCGGCTCGGCTCGTCCCTCCCCGCCGCTGCCACCGCTCCGCCCCGGGGCCGCCCTGTGAGGCGGGGCCGCCATTTGAACGCGGGGCGGCGGCCGCGGGGCTGGGGCAGGTAACGGGCGGCGGGGCCGCGTGAGGCGAGGGGGGGACGGGGACGGGAGCCATGAGGGGACGGGGGCTCGCTGAGGGAATGGGGGCGCTGAGAGCCCCCGGGGGTGCTGTGGGGCGAGCTGTGGGACAAAAGTGGCCCCAAGCCCCTCGGGGTCTGTCAGCCAGCTGCAGCTCGGCTGTAGGATCGCCCCCGTCCTGGTGTCAAAATGGGGGCTTCGGCTCCAAACCGTGAGCAGAAGGAGAGTGGAGATAAGAGTAACCCGTGGTGTTTCACTGGGGTATGCGCAGGGCTGTGAGTCTGCAGAAAGTGAAGGTGTGGGGTGGAGAAACACAAGGTTTCTTCAAGGGGGTGCCTTCCCGCAGCCTCTTCCAGTCTTCCTGACTTGTCTTCTTGGTGAGCAGAAGGACGGAGGTGACCACAAGCAAGTCAAAACCCGTGAAAACAGGGAGCTGGAGGAGGGTGAGGAGCCCTTGGGTGCCCCAGAGGTGCCTGAGGGTGTGAAGCAACGCACCCTTGGGTGCCCTGAAGGTGTCCGAGATGGATACTGCCTGGTGGTAGTGGGCAAAGGCTGGAGCATCTCACCCTGGTGCTGTCCTGGCCAGGCCAGGAAGAGGTCAGTAGCACAGTACTGCAGCTTCCCAGGCCCTCGAGGGACGGAGTCAGATACAAAGGGGCTCTCTAAGAGGTTCCAGAGGGGCTGCAGGCAGGCACGAGCTCACCCTAATCTACAGAAGGAGCCCAAATCGAGGGATCCTGTGAGCTGCATGAGGAATGCTCTGCTCTGTAGCTCGTGGGACTCGCAATTAGTCCTAACTGCAAGATGGCCTGCCAGGACTCCTCAACCTCTTTTAAAGGTTAAAAAACAAAACAAAACCAACAAAAAAAAAAACCCACAGGTTCCTAGCTGGTGGAGGTGCAGCAGTAAGAAAATGGGGTGTGTGGAGCACAAGCACCTGGGAACGTCACTGTCCTTGGAGACAGGTTGCAAAGACCTTGTGGCCCTTGGATTCAACCCACTAGGCTGCTGACATTTCAGAGAAATATGAAGAGTGGCTGGTGTGAGATAACAAAGGGAGATCTTTTTTTGTTTTTTGAGGATGTTATAAATAGTAAAGGTAGAAACGTCACTGAATGTTAGCAGCGCATCATGAAGTAGTTGATTCTATTAAAAAAAAAAACAACTATTCAATAGCTTCTATTCTGAGTTTGACGAGAAAGAAACAAGCTGATGTACTTAGATTGCTTGTATGTGAAGTAATTTATAGTCTACCCAGAGGTTCCAGACAACTCTCACCCAATAGATTTGAAAGAGACAGAATTTAATATATTAAAATAGAGAGATGGTCAAACGTGGTGTGGATTTGTTGTTCTGGTGTTTTGTTTTCTTTTTTCAGAAAGTTGGCTGCAAAAGGTAAAGAGTTCACAGTCGGGACTGCAATTTACGCTAGCTAAAAATACTCTTTGAATGGTAGCATCTTAGCCTGCTTTTTTTGTGAGTACTTTGCAACAACACGCTAATGCTAAGCTGTAGCTTAGTGCTACTTCTCCAGCTATTAGCAGTGTCCGGTCTTGACAATGGCCTGGCCACAGCTAGGCTTGTGGTTGTTTGCTGAAAAAATGCGAGAATAAACCTCTGGAGAAATTCTTGCTACTAGAAAATATTGCGTGTCTCTCAGCTATCTGGACTTTTGTGGACATACTAAATGAGACTCCATACTGGTTTTGTGCAAAACTTTTGTTTTATTGATTCAGGTATCTGAAGTGTCACTGGAAGACTGTATTTGACAGATTCACTTCTCGCAGACAACTTACCTTTCTGTGCTAGTGCAGCTTGAAAGTGTGTGAGCCAGAACTCTTGTGAAGGTAGCTCAATACAGGGAGGCAAACTTCCCCAGAAACCACAGACTTCATGCTGTGGCAGGTGTGCAACAGGCTGCTCTGCCTTTTCATCAAAAGAAAGATCAAGATTTAAGCAATGCTCTGGTAGTGCATGCGTCTTTCTCTGAGAGAAGGTGATAAAAGAAGCTGTTTCTCTGTTTAATGTAGCTGTGATACTCTTGCAGAAGAGAAGAGCAGTAGTGAAGCCAGTTGTGGATGGTGTGATTCACAGCAGATGCTCATCTCCTAAACCACAAACTGCTGTTGGAAAATAACAATGCAAGCCACTCACTTTTTGGGGGATCCTCCAGGGGAAAATGAACAAGAGTGCGCTTTCACTCTACGCCTTCCCTTTCCGTGCTTGCCCTCCATTTATCCTCCTCCCCCAACAAACATTTTAGGGCTGTTTTCTGCTCCTGTGCACAGTACGTCTTCCACCCACCAACTTCCGTGGGTTTATTGAGAATTATATGTGAAGAGTTGGATGAAGCACAGGAAGCAGTGGCTTGTGGGTGAGGAAAGCTGGTGGGATTGTATGCTTGAGATTCACTTACAGATACATTGTAATGTACTACTTATCTTGTGTTTGCAGTCTGGTCCGACTGTTTGCAGTCTGTTCCTCTGGTTGATGGAGGGCTGCTGTAGCACAAATAGGAATGCAGAAAGAAACTGTTTATGGCCATTACTGGTAACTGGCTTCCCTCCTTCCACAGTAAAGCACAGAGCTCAGAATCCTACCCCAAGGCCCAGGTTGCGTGTTTGCTGTGTGTCCATCTCTCTTGGCTCTCAGGAGTGGTTATCTTTCTGTTTGCCAGCTCTGAGACCACCATGAGTGGCTCACCCCTGCTACTTATGGCTGGAGCAGACGTTGTGGAAGAGCAGAGGGCTCGCTGGGAGAGAAAACGCAGCCGGACCGCCAAGGAGCTGCTGGAAACTGAGCACAAATACCTCAAGCAGCTGGATTTGGTGATTACAGTGAGTATCTGGGCCCCTCTGGTATATTGGTACCTTCAGGCAGCACATATTTATTTCTGGTGTTGTGGGGAAGGGTCACAGAGCAGGACTTTGATGCTTCTCTACAGCAAGCAGCCAGCTTTTCACATTTTCACATTGCGGAGGCTGAAAGGTGTTTTTTTTTTTTTTTTTCTTCTGTCTTTTACTTCCTCTGCAACATCAGCTAGCTTGTGTTTTCTGTCCCCTTGGCTTTGGTCCTCACCCAGTCATAAGTTTTTAAGTTTTGATTGTACAGGGAACCTGGCTTAAGATGCTTACGATGTATGAAACATAGGAGCACAGTGGAGACAAAGATAGATTACGAACCAGGTTGTTAAAAACAGATGCATCTAGGAATAACGAAACAGACTCACTCAGACAATGTAGTGCTGCTCCATGTGTTTACAGTTATAGTCAAAGTTAACAAGATGGCTTACATCTGGTGATAGGTATTTTAGGTGGGTGCCCATGATATCTGATATCTTTTGGAGCTCAAGTGTCTAGGCTGCAACTTCTTGCTTCTGCTGTGTGCTAAGAATGACCTTTGAGTGACCTGTGAATCATAGCTGTTTGAAATTCTCTCTCTTTCCTTCTTAGTTCTTCGTGACAATTTTAAAGGCCAAAGGGACGCTTAAACCTGCTGTAATGGAAACCATATTTGGACCCCTGGAATCCATATATTCGGCCAGCCAGTAAGTGAGCAGACTGATGCAATTACTCCCATAATGATATGGAGAGAACGACAAAGTAAGACTTCAGGGGATAAAGCTAACATCTTGTGAGACAGGCATTCACTTCTAACACTGCTAGCCTTGATGACACTTGCTGAAATACACAGGAAACTGCTGATCTGCATCCACTTATCTGGATACCCCATTGTTCTCTGCATAGTGGTTTAAGTGCAGTAAGACTACTGTATGGTATTTTTATGTATTGTTTTCTGTAGCTCACTCCGGTCACCAAGCAGATATTCTGAACAGAAGCCAGGTGTAAGGTAGAAACTGACAAATGAAGGTCAGCATAGGAGTGGACCAAATGGAGCTGGGAAAATTGTATCAATAACGTACCCCTGCCTATCTATCTTTCCTCCTTGTGCGCAGGGTTCTGTCGCTTCACCTGGAGAGAGGAAATTTAGGACTGGGGTTAGAAAATTTCTGTCAGAAATTGGAGCTTTATGGCCACTATGCCGAGAACTTGGAACAGGCAAATAAAACCTTGAAGGTAAATATCTCCTTTACTCTTCCTGATTTCTCTTCTGTTTCTCAATTCTTTGAAACAACTACATCCTTCCCTTTACTTAATTCTGTGTCTGGAGTGGTCAGTTGTCTTCCTTTTTCTGGGCTGCTGCTGTTCTCTCAGTCTTTTGGTCATAATAGAGAGTAGTGAGAACCTCTCTATATAGTGCTTCAAATTTTTGAAGCATGTTTTGTGTGTGAGTGTGTGTGCACGCACACTAAGCAGAGCTTTCTCAGAGAGTTCTGTTTAAACTCCCTCTCTTTCCTGACTGGCAAGCCTGGAGAGTTTGCAGTGGTAACACTATGGGACAGTGGTCTCTTTCTGGAGAGTTACCAGGTCTTCCAGTCTTTCCCACTACCACTAAGAGTATCATAATGGTGGGATTTCCTTTTTCATTCCCATTTTTTTTTTCCTACAGCAGATGAAATTCAGATGAAATTGTTTTCCTTCCCGCTTACCTTTCCACATATGGTCTATCTCCCAAGAAATTTCAGAAAGATGGATCTTTATTTCAAAGTCCTGAAAGCTGTATCTGAAGTTTAAACCACCTGACTTGCGGTTCTTGTCAGTGCATGTTTATTTCTGTACTCTCAAAGCAATATGCCTTTTCTGCTGCACACAGGAGCAGCTGAGGAAAAATAAGTCATTTCGACGCTTTAAGAAGCTCCAAGAGACTCGACCTCAGTTTCAAGGAAAGAAGCTAGAGGATTTGCTTCCTTTGCCTCTGCAGAGATTGCAACAGTAAGCAAGCAATTCAAGGTGTTAGCATGAGAAGGGAAAAAGGCACATAACAGTATCTTGTTAATAGCATATATCTCCAAGCTGGAGCTTATAGATTGCAGTGAAACCGTCCTGAAGATGTGCTTGTGAAGTGGAATTGGTGTATGTGGATGGAAAATGATGCAGAGGGGTAGCTGTGTTCAGCTCTGGCTCTTAAGCTCTTAAGATCTTCAACTAGTTGTCAGGTAGAATTCAAGTGAAGGCTGTCTGGCATCTCAATACGTGACTGAAGTTGGGACCTAAACAAAAGCAGGCTGTCTAAAGCACTGCGGAAGTGCTGCTTTCAGCTAGAGAAGGTCTTGCTTTGCTTTTGTGCACATTGCTGATGTGGAGCATTGCGACTCTTCTTGTGGATGGTTGCTTTTAGAGAGAGATAAGATTAATGAAGTCAGGGGAACTCCCCCCCCCATGTATGGTTATTGGGTCTGACTGCATGCTTTCCTCATATTTGGTGCCTGTCACAGCTGTCTGAGCCTGGACAGATCCAGTCTGGATTACTGCATTCTGCTTGTGGTGTCCTTTGAAGAGGCATGCTGACTGCATGAGAAGAGTGCTGCATGCACTCAGTGGCTACCCTTTTTTGGGGAGGGTATGAGGGTGATACAGAGCCTGGGTAGTTTGCTGGGAACCTGGATGCTGCTGCTGTAAGTCAAGTAACTGCTCTCTAATCATGGTCTTATTTGTGCTAAAGCACGATTAGGAGATTGAGAGCCTTGCTTCTTTGAAAATAACTGGGGATGAGCATAGTGCAGTTTTTCAGATAGCTTTATACAATGTTTTTAATCAGCTTGGCAGATACAAATGTAAGCTCTCATTATTACTGTAATTCTTCGGATCATTCATTTGAATACATAAAACAGCAGTATATTTGTTGCTGTCCAACTGTTTGGAAAAATGGTGGCTTTTTAACGGAACGTCTAATTTTTTCATTAATCAGCTCTTTCATATTGAAGTTTCATCAGAACTCTGTTACACATGCTGCGGGTCATAAGACTTCTGCCATTTTACACATCTGTTCCATGTGGTATTTCTTCTGTCATTTCAGACTGAAAATAGTTTTGCTTTATTGGGAGAAAGCATTTGCACAGATCTGATCCTTTCTGGTAAAGACTGGAGAGGAAAAAAGAAAAAAGGCGTTTCCCGGTAGTTATTGAAATGCCTTTATTTTCTTGTGTGGGCAGAGAACATATGGTATGAATGCTTCTATTCACACACAAAAAAACACACAATAGTTCAAAGAGTTCAATTTGTCTTTTTATTGAAGACATTATGTGAATGTTAAAGACTTCTAGAGTCTCATGAACTTAAGTAATATGTGAGATTGTTCTTACCAGCTCCCCAGGAAACGCCAAAGGCTTGCAAATGTATAAAATATGTGGGATAATGTAATTGACAAATCTGAACATAAAATGAATGTGATCAAAGAAATCTTAACAAAAACTGCTTGGTTCCACTTAAAGGTGTGTACTCCATCTCCTGATGGAGTATTCATCATTTTGTCACTAACAGGGGATGCTGCTGTTCCTGGTGTGTCTTTGTGAAATGAAACTGCTCTTTCTCTCTTAGGTACAAGCATTTTCTGAGAGACCTGCTGGAGAACACCAGCCCAGACAGTGCTGAGTACCAGAAACTTACAAGTATGATTTTGTCTGTAAATGCTACTGCTTTAATTTCTCTGGTGAATGCTGGCATTTTGATCAGTGTTAGCTTCCTTGCTGGCATTTCAATTTGCATATTTTGTCTGTTTCTACAGGAAGAAAAATCTTTATCTGGGTTTCTAGTGCATTACTATTTTCCTTTACAGTCTTGCTCAGAAGGTACCCCTGAGAATACACAGGGAATAGAAATGTAGAGTGACTGACTGGGAAACCTAGTGGGTTGGTCCTCTATTGCAATCTCCTGCTGAAATTATTGAATAAACTTGTTAACTGATACTTGTTTTAAAATATTTGCTTCCTCATTTAATCTATCTTTTCACAGCAAGTTGGATGAGCAGTAGTACATGCCCATTTGTGATAACCTGCTGTTGTTTCAGAGACTGTGAAATCTGCTTCTGAGGTATCTCAATGGGTCCAGGACATTGTTCGTAAGAGAGAGAATTCACTGCAGCTACTTCGTGTTCAGAAGCTCCTCAAAGGACGGAAGACCCAGCTGTTGACTGCAGGTGGGTCTTATAGACATCTCTGCTTTTCTTCTGCTCAGTTAAGTTAACTGGAGATAGGCTTGCCTTTATCTGGAGGTAGGCTTACCTTCATCTCAGTTCCTGAGGGATATATTGTTTTTGTTTTAATTTTGAGTTGCAAATTCCCTAGACTTCTGCTCACGCCTTATACATGAAAAGAAACATCTCTTACCAAAAGGGTTAAGCCGTGGCAGAAATCAGTATTTGTGCTGATAGTTGAGATATATAAAGTCACAGGCATTGGCATGTAAGATCATCTAATTGGATAACAAGGTTTCTTTAGGATATCCCATGTGACTGGGCACTCCTCATGCCCGGAGCATCCTCAGCCTCATGACTTCAACAAGGCCAAGTGCAAGATCCTGCACTTGGGTCTGGAAAGAGAATGCATTGAGAGCAGATCCAAGGAAAAGGACTCAGGGGTGTTGGTTGATGAGAAGCTGGACATAAGCTGTCAATGTGTGCCTGCAGCCCAGCAAGCCAGCCATGTCCTGGGCTGTGCCAACACAGCAGGGCAGGGAGGGGATTGTCCCCCTCTGCTCTGCTCTCATGAGACCCCACCTGGAACCCTGTACCCAGTTCTGGGGCCCCCAGCACAAGAAGAACACGGAGCTGTTAGAGCAGATCCAGAGGCCAGGATCTGCTGTGGGGACAGGCTGAGGGAGCTGGGGGTGTTCAGCCTGGAGGAGAGAAGGCTCTTGGGAGACCTTACAGCAGCCTGCCAGTGCCTAAAGGGGGCTACAGGGCAGCTGGGGAGGGACTACTTGTCAGGGGTTGGTGTGATAGAACAAGGGGGGATGGCTTTAAATTAAAAGAGAGTAGGTCTAGATTAGATGTTAGGAGGAAATTCTTTACTCAGAGGGCAGTGAGACACTGGAACAGGCTGCCCACAGAAGCTGTGGCTGCCCCGTCCCTGACAATGCTCAAGGCCAGGCTGCATGGGGCTTTGGGTAACCTGGACTGGTGGTAGGTGCTCCAAGCTACATATGGAACATTATGAGAAATATGACTGGTCTGAACAATTATGAAATGGCCACTTCAGGCTTCACCCATGCCTGCACACCCTCAATAAATGCTGCTGTTGCAAAGGTCATCTAGAAACAATGCGGCACTTGGAGCACTGAAGTCATGGCGTGTAAAGGTTTCTAAGATGTGCCTCCAGGTATCTGTGAATTCGGTTGTACTTTTTACTTTCTACAGGTGGATTTGGGGATGAAAGTAGAAAAAAAGCCTATTTATCATGGATTATTATTCTTCAAGATGCTAAGTCAATGCACAGATTGATTTACAATTCTGTTTCCTGTTCTGCTTAGAATCCTTTTGGTGATGCTAGCTGAAAGAGAGCTAACACAGATGTGCTCTGCTTATACTAAGCACTGTGCGTGTGTCGGGGTGCCTGGACACATTAGGACAGTGTATAAGTAAAAACATAACTCAGTTACCTTGAGTAACAGAATTAATAAGATCAGCCCAAGGGAAAAACAAATGTATAAACCAGTATAGTTAAACCAGAGAGGGACATTGTTAGAAAGATTAAGATCTACTTTTTTTGTCTCCATATATTCTGAGAGATGTACTAGGACTAATACTAGTACAGAGAATTGTGATTCTAAGACAGAGAATTGTGATTATGTTTTCCATTAGCTGGAGTAAAATGGGTGTGTTTGGGAAGGGGGGAGGGAAAGGGAGGGTGTCAGGCAACTGGGTGTTGCTAGTTTTGAGCCAGCTCAACAACTTCACTTTTGCAGGAACAAACTAACTTTTGCAGAACTTTGAAGATTGCATCCTATTACTAGGATGGAAGACATGAAAAGACAAAATGCAGGGAAAAGGGGTTTGGAGTTTGGGAGTCAGGTATCACTGAGGTCTGCTGCTCCCAATGTAAGGAGACCCTGCTCTTCTTGCTGCCTTCCGTATGTAGGGTGAAAACTATTTTAACTAGAATCACCTTTTAACATAGCACACTGTTCTGCCATCTCTAGCTTCCCTGCCCTTCTTTCTCAAGAATTTTCTAAATTACGTGTCCTGAAAGTGGATCCATATCACAAGACTTCCAGGACAGTTCTGCTCAATCTGTATGCTAATTTGATCACAGTTTACTTAGTCTGAGGGAAACAGTTTCCAGTCCCACACTGCTGCCCCCTTCCTTTCATTTGTTTTTTAAATTTGAACTGATCCCTTCAGCTCACTTTCCACTCCCTCAGTTTCTTATTCAGATAAGAGGCATAGTTACTGTGGAGTAAGCTAAGCAGCAATTCACTTGCCTCTGTATTTTGTAGCTGTAGCATATTCAGATACGACAATCCATACTTATATTGTGCTGCTCTGTGAAATGTACTTACTAGCTCAGCTAGATGCTGTGGCACAAAAAAATGGCTGAGGTTTTCTGGGAAGTGTTTCCCAGACCAGGAGATACCATATTCTGGCTTTGAAATTTTTATAAATTATTTTGTTACTAGCAGGTGTCTTCATAACTCCCATGAGTTGATGGCCACCTTGTACAATAATCCTTGGGGTTAGAGGCATTGCTTTAATTACTCAATTTTGTGTAGGTGCCCTTTGCTTTTATTACTGCCTACATCTAGGTTTTTCATTTTTTTTATTATCATTTTCCTGCTGATTTTTCTACCTTTTAATTAATTTAATTGCAGGTCATTTCATGGGTAGGTGACACTGAACCCTATTCTACAAGAGAAGGTTAATAAAGTTGTCCATTCAAGCCTTTTATTTAATACCTTATTTTGTCTGCTTTGCGTCTATCATTACAGTGATCTCCATTCTGTTATTTGTTTACTACAGAACTGTATATAGTTAGATGATCTTTGGAATGATTTTATCTTAATTAGCATGCACAAGCAAACAAAACTGGGGAAAATAATAAATGTTCAAAGTTTAGGTTAAATTCTGTTTTGCTGTTAATGACAAACAATTGGGTGACACAATTTAAGGCTGTTTACGGTATGCTTTCCGACATTTTATGCTAATTTAAAGGTATGCATACCATTTTGAAAACATGAGTTTGTTTTTTTTCCTCTTTGAACAGATCTGCATATAGTAGTATCCTCTTAATTGACATACTAGCTTTATAAGAACTCGAGTCTGTTCCTCATATATTAAAAGTTTTGGGTGATCACTGCTTGTCATGGTTGCTGATGAGCAGGTTCCAGCTGACGCTCAGCTCCTTCTGGTGGCTGGAATGGATATAGAGCCTGGTAGCCTCAGGGTACTTCATTGTATTCTTTTTTGTAGTTTTACATCCTTTTTCTTGTGCCAAGGATTGTCTGGCAACTGTCTTTATTTTCCTTCCATGCTTAGGGCGCTGGTATATCCGAGAAGGCTGGCTTTTGGTGGTGCCTTCCAAGGGAAAAGAACTGAAGCGCAGGATGTTCTTCCTTTTTTCTGATATCTTCGTTGCAACAAAACCCTGCCACCCACTTCACCTGCTAAACTCGAACAAATTTGCATGCACGGCTGTCTACCCACTTCACCAGTGTGAGGTGGATAAAGTGTTTGGCCACACACAGAGCCAGGGAGGGCTCCTCAGTGTAAGTATTCTTGGCAGCAGCATCAGGGGGTCAGGCTTGCAAAGCAAGTCTCTAGCTGTCTCAGCAGCAGCAGGACTGAGACGACAAGTGGTGACAATGGTAAATGCAAAAAGCTCATCCTTTTTGGGTGATGTAGGCTGTCTTTTTTCCCTTTGGTGTGTGCCCTCCTGAGCACCGTGTACAGGCTGCTGCTTGTTCCACATAGGTCCCATGAGGAGGGTCTGATCAGACTCTGACATGCCCTCATCCAATAACATGTTTTGGGAATAGCCCTACAGCCACATGATGGGCAATACACAGCATTAGTGATCGTGGAATGTGAGAGAAAACTGAAGAACAGAGAAAGCAGAGAGATGGTATTATCACAACGGACATTGCTCATGCATCTAACTCCCTGGGGACTGCAGGGTCTCTGACTGGGACTAATGCCATAGGTGGGTGTTTTAAGTTCAGGTCTTCCCAGGTTGCAGCACGTGGGGGGCTATTGGCTCACCCCTTGCAAGCCATGAAAAGGAACTCTTGGTTAAGGTGTGAATTTGCATTGGTGGTAGTGGAAGGACCTCTAGAGGCAGCTCGGAATAAGGCAGAAAACCGGATGGACAGCATACGCAGACTGGCATTGCCGACTTCCAAACTACCTTGTCAAGTCAAACCAAGCTGACATTTGTAGCTGGAAGTCTGGCACTTGCTCTGTACTGTCTGGACACTGGCTTCCCCCATTATCAATGCTAAACTTCCCTAACTATTGGCAAAAAACGGCAGAAATCAGCATCCAGGAACAAGTACATTCTGTTTGTCTTTCAGCTTTCCTTCCCACACAAGACGCTGTTGTTGATGTCCAGTGACCAGCAAGATGTTAATGACTGGTATCAGAGTCTCAAAGCTGCAGTCAGGTAGGCCTTTATCCTCCAGAGGTGGAGAGGAAGGAGGGGGTAGAGCAGTCATATGGACAATCATATGGACATGGGTATTCTAATCAGTTCTGAGTTTATAAGGCTGATAGAGAAGACCTGGCTGACAGCCAGGATGCAAGGGAATAATAACGGCCTTCATATATTAACAGTGTACTTTCCCTTCATTTTTCTCAACAGGCGTCTGAAAGCCTGACCCATCTGAGAACAAACTGGCAGGACAACCATCCGTCTTGATAGAAAGCTACATAATTTTAGGATGTGTTCAAGGACATAATAGTAGTAGAGTTGCATTTAGAGCGACTACACACCAAGCCTGTGAAATTATGCTTTGTCAGCTTACTGATATGGCAAAAAAATGTGTATATACATTCAGAATTTGTGTATTAAGAATCTATATTAAGCCTTTCCCCCAATTTAGCTTAGAAGCTTCTAGATTTCCCATACTTTTTCTCCTGATTGTTAACTTAAGGACAACTAGAAGAAAACTTGCTGTGCTTTCCTTTATTAAATGTTTTTTTATCTACCCATCTTTCTAAATCAGCATTTTCACATTTGTGTATTTACCTTCTCTTACTTCAGGCTCATAAGTCCTTTGACCAGAGGGGGTGTTTTGGATTTTTGGTAACATAGGGATAACACAGTATTTCTGCTAGTGCTACAGGGCCACACAATCTTCCTCCCCTGACATATTTTAATCATTCATAGCCCTCAGTTTTCAACTAAAATAGTTTGTAAGTTATTGCCCTTCTTTCTCTAAGAAAATGGCAAGTGAGCAGATCAAGGGAAAACAGTTCAGTTCTTAAAATCCTACTTCTGTTTCTCATCAATCCCACACAAAGAGTTATTCTACTGAATTAACTGAAATGAATTAATAGGTAACATACTCTGATGCTTGCCAAACAGGGTTCACATTTCTAATCTGAATCCTAAGCGACTACACAAGTGAAACACTATCCTTTACCTTCAAAGTATGCAGTAACTTCATCACACCAAAACTGTATTGAAATGCCCAGGCAGCACCTCTGCTCCTAATGCGCTCTGGAAATTTGCAAAGGGCTATGGTCATCATTTTGGGGCATCAGATCACAGCTAATGTACTCAAGTTGTTTATGAACAGGAAAGGCCACCTGACAGCAGCATGAGGCTATCATTCTTGAGAATTAAATACTGAAGCCTCAACACAGACTTTTAATAATGTGGAAGCTATGCAGCAACAGCACTTGGTTCATAGTGTCCGTTAAGGATAAAGTACCTGTTTGAACAAGACTTTAGGTCATCAACTACAAGGAGTGCAATATCAAAGTCATTAGAAATAAGAAATTGCACTCCTTGCAGTTGATGACCTATCATGTTCAGTCTCTGGAAAGGTGTTTTTTTTTTCTTTTTCACTCATAAGCTCCAGCTACAACTGTCAAGAACAAATCAGACAAAGCCAGCACTTTAAGTTTCATATCTGCTTTTGCATCATTCTCTTGAGAAGTTCTGCTGCTAACAATTTTTTGCTCTAAGAGCACAATACAGAGATTTCTTACAACTCTGTACCTGAGGGCTAAGGTGTCTTACTAAGCTCAAAAGTGACAATTTATTTCTGTCCATGTTGCCAACCTAACAACACAAGTCTAATTGGTGCTGCTGCTTTTAAAACTTGTTTCAGTGGTACTATCCTAATTTGTATTCAGCTCTGCAGCAACAATACAACCAGGCTGCGTTTCCACTGTATTTGCAGCCCTGAAGGTCTGCACACTGGCTTCTAGAGGACACTTCAGTTCTATCACAGCGGAGACACTATCCCAGTGTGTAGGAACAGAAGATGTAATAAACTCAGTTTTGGGGGAAGATTAACGCATGTACAGAGCAATATAATTCAAACAGAAGCAAAGTCACTTTCTAAACAGTTTATTTACACAGCAAGTATCAACCATTAGGGCTCCCAGCTTGATTTCCTTCCCTTGCTGAGTATGAAAGCACAGGAAGGGGCAAGTAAACCTCCAGCTTGTGCTGCTGTTGTGACAATTTAAGGCTCGGAATAACCCCTGCAACCTCTTGGGACATCTTCTGCTCCAGTGTGTGTGTGTGTGTAGGGGGTGCCACTCAGGGCACAGCGTGCTGCCTACAGCGGCGTGCCCTCGGGCAGCTGGGGGGCTGCCTGCCTCCGGCTGTCCTCCCTGTAGCCCTTCAGCAGCTGGTTGAGCAGTGTCTTGTCGCTGTCGCGGCGCGGGCGGACGAGCGGCGGGTAGGGGTTCCCCTTCAGCTCGATGACTGCCATCTTGGCGCGGTCCGTGCTGTCGCGGTTGGGGATTTGCAGCAGGCGGGTGTAGCTGCCGGGGTGAGGCTGGAAGCGGGGCGCCAGCACCTTGAACAGCTTGTGGATCAGGTCCTTCTCCTGCGGGGCGGCACGGTCAGCTCTGGGACTGAGAGGGGGACAAAAGGGAGCGGGAGGGGGACACAAAAAGGGAGCGGGGAGGGCACGAAGGGGATGAGGGGCACGAGGAGGGGAAGGGGATGAAGGGAAGGGAAGGGGATGGAGGGAGGGGAAGGGGATGGAGGGAGGGGAAGGGGATGGAGGGAGGGGAAGGGGATGGAGGGAGGGGAAGGGGATGAAGGGGGGTGCCTACCGTCAGCCAGAAATTCGCCATGCGCATAGCTCGCTCGTCAGTGTCCCCCCGCTTGGCGTAGTCGATGAGCTGAGGGGAAACAGCACCCGTTATCGCCTGATAACGCCCGGTGTGTGCCCCCCTCACCCCCCATCCCCGTCCCGTCCCCTCACCCTCTCGGCGTAGCCCCGCATCTCGTCGGCTCGCGCCCAGGGCGCCTCGAGCCGCTCGTGCCGCACCAGCGCCGTCACCAGGTTGCGCAGGAGGTCGAGGCGAGCCCGCGGGCTCGGCCCCAAGCGCCGGTACAGGCGCCCGTGGGAGATGGCGGCCGCCAGCGACAGCCGCATCCCGCCCGCCTGCCCGCCCGACCCGTCGCGGCCCTCTGACGAGATGAACGCTGCGCGCCTGTAGGGGTAATGGCGTCCCTATAGGGGTGGGGGGGCTCTATGGGGCATGGCGGGAGTTGTAGTTCCGAGCACCCGCCGCCATTTTCAGTCTCCGCCTCTGAGGCAGCGCCCAGCCCAGGGGGTGGGCTCTGAGGAGGGGGGAAGAGGAGCTGGCGGGCGCCATGCTCCACCTGGCGGTGCCTGTTTCCATCACAGGGCCGAGATGGGGCTCTGGGGGTTCAAAGCCTTCACGTTTATCCCGCTTTTTCCCCGTTTCCACACACACAAACCCACCGTGTCCTGTGGCACCTCATGCCCCCTCAGCCCTGCTCGTGCCTGGCTCTATGGGCCAGCTCCAAAACAAATCCTCAACTGCAGCTTAATTCCTCCCACTTGTTTCCTCACAGCATCACAGAATCGTCTAGGTTGGAAGAGACCTCCGAGATCACTGAGTCCAACTTCTGACCTAACACTAACCAGTCCTCCACTAACCCGTATCACTAAGCTCTACATCTGAACATCTTTTAAAGACCTCCAAGGATGGTGACTCAACCACTTCCCAGGGCAAAAAACAAAACACAAACAAAAAAACCAACACACCGTGTTTTCGTACGCAAGCGAAAGGATGTGTAACAAAAGCAACTACCAACAGCATAAGAAAAAATATCTTTGTTGTTGAGAATACATCATAAAATCACAATCATTTTATACATATTTTAGTATTTCATATATAAATAAAATGGCCTGTATGGTTATTGGAATGTGTAATAGGAACAAACATATGGATTTTAACGTGAAATTAACAAATTCTTGGACCCCACCTCATCTTCCATTGCTTCTCTGGGGCTTAACATATTAACTCTGAAATACTTCTCGGAAGAACGCTCCTCAAGCTGTGATGCCAACAATAACTCCAGGGATTATTGTAATTCCATTTACAATCACTTTTCCTACCCTTTTCCTGGTTTACCCTGACCATATAGCAATTTCTATGTGTCAGTATTTCAGCTTTGCAAGAAAGACTAATCCTGTATGTACCTGGCACAGTGCTGAAAAGAACATTTTCCAAGCTTTATGACTTTGTTAAACCTATTAACAACCAGTATTTTTCCATCACTACACACTCTTGCAAATGTTTCCATTAAATATATTTCCAATATTAATAAAATAACAAACTCTTTATTATCCTTCTGCTTATAACTTGATGTCTTAACATCAAAATAATATTTCTTTCTAATAAAATTATACATAGCATTTATATGAAACAACGTTGTCATGTGCATGAGCCTAGTAATGACTAGACGTGTAGATATTTCTACATTCTTATTTTGGATTCTTGGGTAGTTATTTTTGGAGCCACAGAATAATAAATAATTTACAAGGTAATGACTTCCCTCTCTCTGGTAACCAGGCTTAAAATTGGAAACGACTCCTCTGGTCTGGCTTTATAAAACTTTGGGTATGCTGAAGAAAACATATTTTTTTTCTATCTGAATGTCTGTATGTATTTCTCTAGAAATTGTAGTGAAACGTTTCTGATACAAAATGTTATGAAAGCTATCATACAATTAATGAGAAATAAAATTATAGAAGTCTACACAAAGATCTTAGCTGGATGCAGACAGAAGGCTGAACATTCCCAGATAGATGTGCTCAGAGGGGCTCTCCCTGCTGGAGGAATTTCTGTGTCTTGTGGGGTGGATTTGGCCTTACCCATGGTGTCCTCTCACCAATGCTGGGACACAACCAACAGCACTGTGGAAAGAGGAGTGCGAAGCACAAGGAGAAATTCAAGGAGCTCTTTCACCTTTTTATGGAGGAAACATGACTGCTGGAAAACAGCTCAGGGCTGTGAAAAAAACATGCAGACTCCAGAAAGGGAAGTTATTGAGCTCATCATTCAAAAAGGCATGTAAAAATGCACCCTACTTTATGTTTGCAGGTCTGTAGGACAGCCTCCTGCACTCAGAGTGAGGCATGTATGTTATCTACTTTTCTGATCCACTCTCAGAAGTTCCCTAAAGACTTGTGCCAAGCAGGATATTGTTGCCTTTCCCTGAATTCAGTGGTCAAGCTTTCAGTGTAGAAACTTCTCATTTGTTAGTTGTGGGAAAGCAGAGCTTAGAACACAAGTAAGTGCCTTTTTTTTAGAACCCATTTTCCTTGTGGACAGGGGGCAATAAAATGCAGTCTGTATGTAGGAAGCGAGTCGTTTAACTTATTATTTAGTGTCTGATGGTCCAAATAACTGCAGCTGCTAGTTCTGTTGTGGAAATCAACCTGATCCAGCAGGTCATGAGTGGTGGTGCTAAACGTAGCCAAGATTCACATAATTTGCAAGGATTACAAATACATAATTTGACAAATGTACTTATTGCATTTTCATGAACTATATCGTTTATACATAGTTGCCTGATTAAAAGTAAGAAAATAACACATACATGCCTCAGATTGCTGCCTTAGAGCTTTTTTTTTTTTTTTTTTTTTTTTTAATCTGCTCTGTATGAAACCATCCTTTCTTTGGCCACAAGTTCCTTCCCCAGGTCTCACTGATTTCCACTTTACTTCATTCACAAGATTACTTGGATCTGTAGCTGCTGGGTGAGCTCCTTCCAGAGGAGAAGCCCAAAGATCTTATGGTGAGAGCACTATCATTTTTTCTAAGCTTTACCAGTGACTTAGTCATTGCTTTGTAAATACTGATGTATGCGTAACGTGAAGAGGAATAAAGAACATTAGTGTTCTTAAAGCTAATGCCCTTGCTTGCGGCATAATGATAGTGAGGAGTTGGAAAACAATTACAAGAATTAACATATCCCCTTAAGATAATGTACAAAAGATACAAAATGTCTAGACAGCCAACTGTTTATACAACATGACCTGTTCTGGTGGGGTAGGGATTACACCAACTATCTTTTGGCCCAGAGAATATGGAAGGGGATCCAAACCTTTCCATATTATCTGAAAAGGGCCTGCTTATATTTTTACTGGTATTTATTCTACTAGAACATGCAAGCCATGAAAAACATGGCAAAATATGATTTTCTTTGCATTTGTAACATAGATAGGACCCAGTACTGAACATATGGTAGAAACAGCAGCTACACAGGTACAACACTGCAGTTTTGTGCTTAATATACTCCTTTATCTTCTAAGCACAGCAAAGTCCTCAGCAGCTGTGGAAATCCAAGAAAAAAAGAAAAAAAAAAGGAAAAAAAAAGGAAAAAAAATAAAAGTTAACATACATCATTTATGAGGTATGGTCTAACTTTGTGCATCCAATTTTCCAGTGTAAAAAAAAAAGGGTACTCCCTTTTATCCCTCTTCAGAAATACAGGATCCCATGTGCAGTACCTCACCTTAGCTATGCTCGTACCACTTGAAATGCTTTGTCATGAGCACTCCTGCACCTACCACTCCTCATATACCCAGCCAAATACACTGTAACTTCCGCATTCCAGTTCTGTGAATACCTTTTAGAAGTTCAGTAGATCCCCTCAAATCATTTCTAGATCAATAAGCAGTATCTTTATATCATTGCTTCATCATGTTTCTTGGCTTTTTTTTGTGCCAAAGTGGGGCATAACAGAAGGAGACAATTCACATAAAGCTGACCTCTGCTGTGAAACAGAGATCCACTTTTCACACTCTCCTAAACCCGGGGACACTAGCTGGAGATTTAGGTTCCATGGTATTATTCATTTACATGTATAAAGTAACCGTGGACCTAGGTATCCATTTCTGATGTTTTTCAGGGATGATGTTCAGCTACTCTCCTACCCCTGCAAAATCTAGGTACTGGGTCATTTGGACACAGAACTGAAGGTAGGCAGATGAGATGCTGTGGTCTGCCCCATTAACAATCGTGTGCCTTAATCCTGCTAGCTCAATACACTAAGAAGGTTTTCCTGATAGTCTGGATAGAATGCACAGTGCAGGCTTGACGGTATGGAATTACTGCAAGGAGGCCACCATGAACTGGGAAAGTTACAGTACAGGCAGCATGGTTGGGGAAAAGCAAAGAGAAAACTGAGAAATAATATATATATATATATTTTACATTGTCAGTGCATTTTTATAGTGAAGAACTCTAAAGGGGGTCTATTTGTCAGTAGGCATAGCTAAGGATGGGCTGCCTTCTGTATCCTGGAGTCTCTGGGTGATGTCCGTGGTTTGTAGTCTTCTCCGGATCCAAAATCCACTGTGTCATGATAGTTTGTAAATTCCTGAGGTAATGGAAACTCCTCTGTTGATGAATGAGTCCTGTGTCCGAACACTCTCTCTTGCAGCTCAGCGATGTCATTCCTGATGTCTGCCATCATCAGCAGTAAGAAGTCAAATGAACCTGGTGGGCCCTGCAGCCACAAGGTACGGTCATTAATCATGTTCCACTTTACTCTTACAGTTTTCAAACAGGTCAATATAATTGCCCTTGCAGGGGTGATTCAGTAAAACACTGCTTCATAACTATTGCCAGGAAATAAACACCTCTTTTCAAATCAACCTGATCAGGAAGCATTTTTCAAAAGGCAAATGTTTTTGTAGACAGAGTCTATGTTTACTAGGTTCTCAGCTCTTTGTTATTTAACAATTCATTTGCTATATCTGCCTCCTAAGAGCATTTCAACACCTCATGGGAGAAAATGACAGAGAGAAATCTTGGTTCCTTGTGTTCCTTCATATTAAAATAATAGAAATTACATGCTTAAAATAACTAGTTAATTGATAATTATTAATATTTATTACAATTATCTGGGGAATGCTGATGTCTGGAAGTTAATTTTCAATACATTAATCCCACTGCAGTCCATCACTTAGTAAATTTATTAGTAATTACGTTGTAGAGAATACTGCCCATTTTAATCTAATTTCAGAAAAAAATCATTTCTTTTTAGCTGTTGTCACACAGTAAAGTATACTATTTAATACTGAGAATATAAATCTATGAGAATTCTCTCACCAATGAGAAAAGACCGCAATAAACAAAATTTTAATCAATTTCACCTAAAACCAGATTGTAAATATTCATCCTTCTCTTGCTGATTTGCTCAAAGTCCCAGAGAGAGATGAGAGGCCATATTTTAAAAGGTTTGAGAGATCAAACTCCCACTATGAGTGAAGCTGAAATGTACTAACTAGCACTTGGCATGGGTTCTTGTGTTTCTGCCTGCTGGAGGGTGGAGGGGCACTTACTACTTCAGTGTAGCATCCAGTGAGGGAGGAGGTGTGTAGGAAAGAAACTTGGATGAAAAAGAGTAGTTTCTTTCTTTTTTTCCAATAACCTTTTCTGGGTATGTAAAGTGTCATTCACTGTGATTTTGACAAAGGAAAGTTTTTTTTTTTTTTCTTTCTTTCTTTCTTTGGTTTCTTTTGGTTGGCCTGCTAGTAGCCAGCATCACTTTGCTGTGGAATTGCTTGCTGAGAGCAATACTTACAGGTATCCCCTTTGGTCCTGGTGCACCTCGCTCCCCCTGTAATCAATACCACCTCAGTTAGTTTGCTGTGACTAAAGGAAACCAAAATAGTAGTTTACCTTTGCAGACTCACTGGCTACAGATCTAGAATCATCAGCGTTTGCTAACTTTGCTTGCTGAGAAAAAGAAATGAAAAGAAATGAAAAGAAAATGAAGTGGGAACAAATATATCAGGAAGAACACAGGAAATTGCCACTGGCTCTAGTGGGAGCAGAGTCTGGTGCTTTTGATATTTCTCCTAGACAGTAACAAACAGACCAGTTAACAGGAGAAATTCACAAAAGACCAGTCTAATGAAATGGGCTAACACATCAAAGGAAAGAAAGCCGCTTGAGAGCCTGGCATGGCTATTATTTGCAAAACTTAAGGAACATGAAGCACAAAATTGGAGAAGAAAGGCAAGAGAGTGGGACATTTTCAGTTTAGCAAAGGACATGTGGTGATAAAAGGGTGTGACTGCAAGTGCACAGACCAGATGTGCATGTGCCTGCCTTGTGGAAAACAGTACCTCTCCTCACCTTGCTGCCATCTCTCCCTGGTGCTCCTGGCGGTCCCTGCAACAGAAAAGAAAGTGTTCACAAGGACGTGACAGGTTGTGGAGCTGAGGCCAACCATGCAGTGCATGACAGGAGGTGAGAATACTGACCACGGGGCCCCGTCTGCCCTGCTTAATATGGGATATGTCTGGAGATGGGCCCATGGGTCCCATTGATCCACGGGGGCCTGGCTGTCCGGGAGGTCCAGGTGACCCAGGAACTCCTTGACTCCCTTTCGGTCCTGGAGCCCCTACAATCAACAGCAAAGGTTACCTGCCAGGGAAAGCCTTCAGGACACTTCATCAGCACGAGCAGTGGGGACTGACTATTTTTTGAACCACCCAATGGGCTTGTTGCCTTAACACACCCAAATCCACAAATCCACAGCAACACAAGCAACACAGCAGTCATTTGAGACATTACTCTTTGTCACAGTGGGTACAAGAGATCTTCACGAAACAATTAAACTTTGTGTGTTCAAATGAAACAAAGATCTCCACTGCCAAACAGTTCGGGACACAGACCAGAGGTGAAAAGAAAAGCAGAAAAGCCTCATTTTCACACAAAGAGAAAAAGGGAGAAAGAACAAATCACATCTGAGAAACATCTCATAAAAAGAAAGCCTCAGAAAACTCATGGAAATGTTGGGTCAAAGCCATCTACATGACTGGCACAGAAGCAAACCCTTTTCACCAGTGGTTTGAACCTCTCTGTTTCCCAGGACAGCAGCCAACATATTAGGGCAAGAAAGGCTCTGTTCTTGCATTTCACTTTATACCCTTTTCAGCTTCTGCTGGTTCAGCAGAGAATGTTAGTTTTTACAAGGCACCAGGCAGCAAAATAGAGGTTTATATCAAGAGAAACACTATGAAAAGCAAAACACAAGATAAGGCACCTTGAAACAGAATTTACACAAAACAAAGATCATTAAAGTGTCACTGGCTGAAGTGCTTTGTAATTAGAGGGGGGAGCACTTTCTTCATACTGAAGGCACGTGAAAGACACAGGAAATGAAAGGCCGAGAGCAAAAATGGTTCAGCAGGACAGAATATTTACAGCAAGGGTATTCATAAGGAGTAAAATTAAGTTCAGTGATGAACCTCTCAGACTCCTCCTGAAGACCCAGCCATCCCGTTGCTAACGGCGGGGCAGGGGAAGAGGTCAGCGGGGATGGTTTTCAAGCGGAACAGAGAATTCTACAGTACCTTGGACAGCTCAGTCATGGGGAAACCAGATGGAAGAAATGCAGAGTCAGGCCTACGTTAGAGAGATTGCAAGATGGCACAATGTACATTTCAGAGTCTGATGCAGAGTCTCTAACCACAATGTCCTTGCACTTATGTTATACTGAAGACTGAAGATACTCGTCCTCCAAGAAAATGAGATAAAGACTCAAAAAACAAAGCAAGACTGCAAAAGTGGGGATAAAAGGGTGGGCAGTTCAGTAGGTAGTAAATCAAACCTAGTATGAAGTATCAGCTAGTCCTCAGTAAAGATATTCCAGAAACTCAGAACAATAGTAAAATTCCTTGAATTTATCACTAACCCCAAATCAGATCTGCATTCAACGGATTTAGCAAAACTTTTACTATCACTGGCTGCAGGTTGCAGGGTGTCTGGCTTAAGCTAGAGCCTTAGGAACTCTCTGCTTTTCTCATTGTTTCAGTCTATACCTTAACAAAGTGCAGAAGGTGTGAGTGGAGTTTTACTTTTCTTTTCAGATTCCTTTGAATCTAGAACACAACATAAAACCAAGAAATGAATCCTTGCAGAACAAGACAAGGAAAAATAAAACAGTTGGCACAAACCTCCGCAAACTGAAAGCACATTTTCTGCTCTACTAATGACAGTGAGCTGAAGTAATAGGTATTTCTGAAATGAAATGGAGAGCCTTTAAGACACAGTTAAGAAATGGGAAATGACATCTGAAGCAGGTGAGATATCCCTGGGAGAGGGAGCACTTTAACACGTACAGGACAAACACAGCTTGCACGCCAAGAAATACATTGAGACTAAGAAACACAATGGAGTGATGTTAGACAGTTCACAGAGGCTGCCTGAATAATGACTGCAAAGTTTTTCTTTTTCAATTTATTGCAAATGCCAATATAATCATAGCGATCAAAATATGTAACGCATGAAATCCTATCATAATGAAGGCTGAGGCTTATTATTTTTACTCATGGCACTATTTCACACTTACGTCCCTCTGATCTGTATCTTACCTGGAGGACCTTGTTGGCCAGGCTGGCCTGGGGGGCCAGGGATATAAGCATTAGATGCAAGCACTTTTTCACCAGTGATGTGTTTGCTAAGATCAGCAGCATTATTTGGTAGCAAAGCAACCTGCCAAAACCAAAAATCACAGTAAGGCCTCCATCATTCATCTGGATAAACTGCATTCTTGATTAAACTTTAATGTGGACAAATAGCACATTTAAGTGCTTCAGGAAAATGTAAAGTCTTTATCAATATCTGCATTTATACTAACACTGTTCTGGATCCGTTAGGATTGGAGGATCCTAGAGATGATCCACACTTCATGCATCTTATACCTGAAAGGTAGCCCAGGCTTGGGAGATACTATATGGAAAACATGGCACCCTTTGATTTTAAGGCATTTATACCTTCGGGTACTTTCCTTCCCTTGGGGTCTGGAGCCAGTACCATGTTAGAAACCCTGATGTTTCCCATTAGGCTGTTCACCTTTCAAGTCATCATGGAAATACTGCAAGTCTATCCAAATGGAGGGCAGGAGAAATTCAGGAGAGATACAGCAACAAGTTGCCAAAAACTGAAGGCTAATAACTGCTTGGATCTTCTCAGAAAACCCATTTTTCATTATGTGAATTTTCCTCTATTCATTCACTGTGCTTCCTCAGGCCAACATTTGTTCAAGTTCCCAATTGCTTGCACAAGTCCCTACATTTTCATAGGTTTCAATAGGAGAACAAAATGCTTTGTGGATCTGGCCCTGTAACCAAGCCATTTAACCCAATGGATGTCTGCATCTACTCTGCATAGAGATACAAGGCACAAGCAAGTGAGAATGCAAGGAAAATTGCATACTGTGGTTTAAAATGTCATTGTCCATCAAATATCAGATTCTGCTTGCCCAGATTGAATGTATTTAATAATTAACCACATTTTAAAATATTCTGCAAATACTTAGTCTCTGCAGAGACAGCTGAAGGGAGACAACAAGCCAGAAGACCAGTCTACAGTGAGGAAAGAAGTTTATTAATAGTGAATGGCTGCATGTACAGTTGGGAATTTTGCTCTGCCAAAGAGAACTGAAAGGATATTTCAGCAATACCAGGACAGATCTGGGTCAGCTTTGTTGCTGCCCTGAATAAACTTGGCTCAGTGGATTCTGCAACATTTGCGTGGAAGAGCTGCATTAACTAAAATACATGATGACTCCTGCTGTCTGGTAGTGCTTTCAATTAGCTATTTGGAATTCCCTTCATTGGACTGTTCTCAAGGCTCCTACTTGCTTCTGTAATTATTTGATATATGTCCTCCTGCCCTTATTGCAAACCTAATGTTTGTAAAGCACTGAAAATATAACAAAGCCATGCACTTGCAATACATAATGTAAGTGAGCAAATTTCTTTCGGGAAAGTAGTTATTAGTGAAGAAATGCACTTTATAGGGCAGCCAGTGTTGGTTGCAGCTCTGGGTTAGATGCACCAGCACAGTTCTGAAGGAAGAGAAAGTGAGGAAAGAACATTGGAAACATTAAGACAGTTCCTAGTGGCACTTCTGAAACACTATCTTGGTGTTTCAGACTGGGATGCAAAATGTGATGACAGGAATAGGAGGATTTATCATCCATTTGTGACTTGGGCTTTGGAGAGCATTGCAGTTCCAAGGGCAAGATGACTGCACTATATAGACATTAGGCAATGTGATGCAAGTCTCATAGGAATTTGGTAGATTCACTCTACCTCCCCTGTAATCTGTGGTTGGATGAGTTCAGCACTTCACAGAAGTCCCACTGGGTGTGCTTTATGTGCTTGCTCACAGAAGTGGAACTCCTTACTTTCTGCTCACACAGAAAATTGAGATCCAGCGTACCTACTGCTTCGGGGTGGGCCCTGTGCGCTGTCATCTTGGGTTTTCCAAGGAAAAACTCCACTTATCAATGACCCCTCAGCCTGAAGCATGGGACTGCTGCAGCTAAAGGGCTGCTGCATGGGTCACAGCACCTTGCATGGAATTCAGCAGCTGGGGGCTGTCACAGCTGCGTTGGCCAGCGACCAGCCTGAGGAGGTCCCATGGCCAGCTTTGGTCAGCACACTATAAATGTGAGACCCTGAGAACATTATATTTTTGGGGAAAAAATATATACATATTTGTGAGAATATTTTCAGTGTCATTCGTGAGACTCAAACAAGGATCACTTCATCTCTTCCAGTTTTCCCCAGCAGGAACGCTTATTCATGCTGAAGAACAAATAAGTGTTTCTCCTTGGGGGTGGCAGATTAATTGATCTCCTCTGGAGAGGAGATCCTCTGGAGAGGAGATCAATGTATGTAAATTTTGGACCAGATCCTACTTGGGGGATCTTTTTCTTACTGTGTAGCCCCTGCTCCGTACAGCTCCTCAGATTATATTGCAAATGGCCAGTCTGGATTAAAAAGATGCATTTAGTAGCAAAGATTCATTGTGAAAATGATTTTGTAGTATATTCTCTTCTGTTGAGTGAATAAGGTACTGACTTGTTCCGGCCAGCAAGGCTGTTTCAACAAATAACTTAGTAAGTTAAAAAAAAATATTAAAAAATCACATAGCTGCTGTGAAAGCATCTACACATGCTTCCCCACTGAGTCAGCTGGACTTAAGGCATATACTATGAGTGCCAAAATACCCAGGCTCTGGTCTAGCTCACTGCTCTTTGATATTTTCTGGCCAGAAAATGGCTGTTACATACACTGGGGCCAAGCCATGTGTTTTTGATGTTGACTCACATCCTCTCAGGGACTGGCTATACTCACTAGCCTAATTTCTATTTCACCTTTTAACTGAACCAAGATTGTGATCCAGAGTGACCTTGGCGTTCTCTGTCCATAGCTCCAAATCTAAATGGCCCTTGAAAAATAATGTTTTTCCATGTGCGTGCAAATATTAGTAAGAATAAATTTTAAAGAAAGACAGTGCTAGACACAAGATTCCCATAAGTTCGCTGTTGGATGTTGCATCTGGTATTTTGGGTGGTTTCTAGGCAATCTGTGGTTTAGATGACTTTGACAGAGCTTGATAGGAGAGTTGTGGAATTTTACCACAGATTTCTAATTAAGATGTTTAAACACATCTGTGCAATAGGATCTAGCAAAGCTCCAACTCCAAGAGCTGAACTGCTTACTAGACTTCTTAAAAAATCATTGGCTGCATGTCAACATGCCAGATATCTTTCCCCTACTTCTCCAGCTTCTGCTTTTCCTCCTTCATGCAAGGTCTGAGGTCAGACTAGGGCTGCCCCCAGCCCCCAGTAAATCAAGAGGAGAGTGTGTCCCACCGGATAACCAAGTGAGTTGACTTTCTGTTCTTGATTGTTGAAATAGCATATGCTGGATTTGGAATTGATGGTGCAATCCCCCCCAAAAGGTATTGCTGCCATCACCTCCTTCTTTTAATATGATAGCTAGTCTGCTCTCCAAAGGTGGCAGGGACTTGAGTTCAACCCCTCCTTTCCTAAGGAGAACCAAAACTACACCTCCCACCTCCAGAAGCACACCCTGCTTTCCAGTTGTAGGGTTTGCTGGATTGGATCCTTCTCAGGCTCTTCTGCTAAACATAATTTCACATAAAGTTCATAGAATCCCAAAGCCTTAACCACAAGGCTAAAGACTTATTCCCATAAAGTGTCTCTCTGGCAGGCAGTAATGAATTTTTCTGAACAAAACAGAAAAGCTTTTACCACAGATACAGAGAGGCGTCTTTCATAGAAGAACTTGGCCACAGGGAGTGGCTGGTGAAACACAAAGGTTTGTGTCTCCTTGGGCTGAGGAGCAGGGTGAGGCCAGATCTCCTCTCTGCATGGGTAAAAGCTCTCCCTGCTGTGGGGTAAAAGATGCTGAATGCATCTGGGGATTCACCTCTTCCTGCTCTGTCTGTACGAGGCACAACCCAGTTGGCTTCCTCTGAGGATGCCAAATCGATCAAGTCCCACGAGGAAAATACCTGGGGAAAATTTAGGCTATGGACCATGATGGGAATTAGCTAAGAGGCAAGAGCAAAGTGCTTGGCATGGCCACAGACACCATGCAACAAGTGCACACAACAACAGGTACCAACAGCGTTAGGCTCCCAGGACTGCGTTTGGAATAACAGGCACCTAACGGTGGAAGCCAGACACATAAAACTTTCCATTAATCCAGGCCATTAGTCTCCACAAGTTCTTGCAGCAAACTAGTTGGCCAACAGCATGGTCCCAGATCCCAGAGCGGTGCGAGCCTGCTCAGCCTCACCGCCTGCGGCTGGACAGGCAGCCGCTTAGCAGCACCGCTCCGCTTTAACCCGCCTGCTGTTTGCTAGCCGGGGCTGTTTAAAAAACAGAATTTCTGTCACACGTGGATATCCATCCACATTTGTCCCCATACCTGATACAGAAGCAAAATACGGAGCAGATTCCTTTCTCTCCGTTATACATTACATTAATGAGCAATATTAAACGCAATGAGTGAGTATGCCAAATTACGTTTTTATACAATTAAAATAAATGTGCAGCCCAGGGGAAATGATTACAGCCTGTCAACATGAATTGCTTAGACTGTTACTGCAGAGCATTTCAGAGAACCTGAATGTTTGGAGGAGGCCTCACCAGAAAGGGCATTACACCTGTACCTCTGCACATGGCTCTACAGACCCTGTGCTGGGTCTCTGGGTTATTTCAATCTTACCAAAGTGCAAAAGGAGGCCACATATAGGAGCAAATAAAGTTAAAGGTCAGGGGAAGTTTTAAAGTGCATTATATACTCTTATACGAACACGGATGAAAACAAACGAAAAAAAGTCTTGTGGCTGAGGGATTTTTCTTTTCTAAAAAAAATCAAAGCTAATGTGTCTGCTAGTGATGTTTCTGTCTAGCCACACACCTCCTATTTGGCACGCATCCTGTATCAACACCCTGGTAGTGCAAAATCATGTTCTCCCACGTTCCCTCATCAGCAGAATGTCTTGCACTTACATATACTAAAGGTGGATCGAGTCCAAAATCCTCTGCATTCAGAATGAATGAAAAGCTGAGGACAACACAGCTTGCCAAGAAACCTGGGCTCGGGCTGCGATGGGTGTTTGCCAGACCCTGTTACCGTGAGCTTGCTTAGAAATCTGCTTACAAGCAATGCAGAAGCAAAAGGAAGAGATGCCATTCCTACACGACTTTAAATCATGCTGCCATCATCTTTATGGGCACAAGAGCCACATGGCAGTGACAGCTCTGAGCACTTAAATTTGAACTCAGTTGTCATAAAACACGGAGGTCTCATAACAACACAACTGATCAATGTTCATACCTTTTGCTTCAGCTGTAAAACTGTCTGCTTTATTTGATGGAACTCCTTACAAGAGGCACAGCATGTCCCTGGTTTCGCCACGCTTTCAGATTTCTCAGGAAGCCCAGCTGAAAGAAAGCAGTTTCCAATACAAATATAAAGATCCAAGGGAAAGAAAGTTCATAATGTAATTGCAAAAGCAACTGGAATCTTGAAGGTTGTTGCATTTCCCCAGACTGTGAAAAGAAGAGGCAGTCTTGCCATTATTAATGCTCTGACTGTGAGTTGCTGTGTAAGGCTGAGCAATTTTGCAGGGATAGCTCTGAGCTCATTTTTAAAGCAGCTGTTTCCAGTTAATAGTCCCTAAAGATTTTTCTTTTTTTTAATACCTGAAAAAGTTAACACCCTTTCTTTTATCTTTGCATTTAGGGTAGGCTATTCCTACAGATCTGAACTGATTTACAGTGCCCTGAAGGGCAAATTTTCATACCCTATAAATTACAGTAAACCCCCTCACGACGCGGTCATTTCATTTCACTTTGCACAAACTGTTCTTTATCATCTCTGGTCATTCCTCCATGTGATGTAAGCACCCTGACCAGAGATGGGGATTGAGATTAATGATCGGGATTTAAAGCCACATGAGAGAACAGGTCACACCACTTGTTACTACACAAGAATCCTTGAAATGATTCAAATAATAAGAGATCTCACAAATGCTATTTTTGTGCCCTTTTTCTAGTCCCATACACAGGGAATCATATCTACACCATAACCAAACAAGCACTGTTTTAACAAATATCAGCTTAAAGAGAAATGTGGCTTCTAAAACACAGGGTAGCATATATTTGCAAACTCTAGGTAAGCTTTTTTTTTTTTTTTTTTTTCTTTCACATATAGTTGTTGAGAAGCACAAAGCATATCAAGGCTCTGCACGTGATGCCTGGCTTTGTATGATGTTACCTGTAAGGGTTATTGGACACATTTGAACTCTTTAGAGTGTGTCCTGTAATGGAAAAACTCTGCAGCTGCTCCTGGTTAAAGCCGATAAATCTTCAAAGTCTTCAAAAAGTATTGACTACAATGTACTTAGGTATTACACTGTATTTTTTTCTTGGGTCTACACTTCATCTTTTCATAAATGTGTATTGATTTTGATCTGCAACATTTTTAATACAAACAGAATTTTCTACTACTAAAGATGTGGTAATTGACTTTAAATGTTTACAGGGCCCAGCAAGGAACACTGCTGCCATCAGATGGCCACCTATGGACCATTAATGAACAAATTTAGGAAAAAAAACACGCCAGCTACCTGCTCCTAAAAATGCAGACCAATGGCATTGCAATAATCCACAAAGTCCTCCATATTTTATTTATCATGTGTCTGACAGTGAGTATGCTGCTTTTTGAGCTCCCCAGCACCTCTTTATAGCACATGGCTTGGTAAATACCTGAACAGCTTTCTGTACCTTGTTTGGATGGCTCAAAGTTTATTGTTAAAAAATACTCCTGGAGCTTTTCCAGTGACCTCTACATAAAATTTAATAGATTTTCACCAAATTATGTCTGTGCTGTCTCCAAGATAATTCGTTTGGCTACAGCATCTCCAAACTTCATATGGTGATATCTGAACGTGCAGCACCTACTTGTTTCCTCATTGATGCATTTCTAATATTAATTATTTTGATTTTACTTCCTCCAAAGCCTTTTTGCCTATCCCTGATAGAATAGAGTCCACATTTAGGGTTTTCCCCTTAAGGAAGAGCTGTTATGATGCTGTAATTATGACACCTCTTGATATTTCTACAAGGTAAGTCTTCTCTTGACCACAAATCAGTACTCTGCCTCTCTCATGGAGTTCTTTACCCCTCTCCAACTTTTCAGCTTTCTTTTATAAAAATGGAATGTTTTGACATGTTCACTTTTGGACTTGCATAGGATTTACAGTGACACATATACAAAGACATTTAAAAAATGTCCTTTTCAAAAAATTCCCCTCCGGATTGTTTTCGGTACTAGTTTAAACCAAAATTTCTTTTTATAGGTATCTTACCAAACAGGGTCCCTCATAAAACACACACATTGTGTTAAGAAATGTTGCTGACAGCAACATGCAGTCATAGGGAAAAACTGCCAGAGCCTCTGCTGCTTGAAACCTTAGGAAATCCCGCTAGAGTCAGTAGAATTATGTGCAGATGAAGGAGCGGTGAATTTGGCCTCTTGTTTCATTACAAAATCCAGTTTACCTTCCAGAAGGATGTGATACGCGGGTCTGTTGATAAAACAGGGCTGTGACATCCCATGGAGTTGAACATGTGTGTGGGGGGCTCAGCTAGTGTTTGGAAAACATCATTCCAGTGAGATTTCTGCAACCCCAGTTGGACTGATTTATCTGGGGAAGAAGTCCAACAGCGTCACATAAGCAAGTGTGAGCTGCGTCCCAGGAGAGAGGTGGAATCCCCCTAACTCATACCAGACAGAAGTGTTGATTTACCCAGGGAAGGAGTCATCCATCTAACACTTGCTCTGCCCCCATCCGATCCTGTATCAGGACCAAAATATGAATAAAGCCAGGATAAGGCACGGATAAAGCCAGAAGCCACCTAGGACAGGCCAGAGGGGGCAGGAAGCAATTAGACGAGAGCCTCCCACGCACGGCGCAGATACTGAGGTCACCTACCAGGCCAGCATTGAGCAAGACACTTACATAACCTGATTTCATTGCACTAAACTAAAATTATTTCAGAGAAGGCTGAAGCCAGCCTCATTTTAGGAAGGGTTTCTGAAGCATCACGGGTGATGCTCCTGTCCTGATACGAAGCCCCATGGCGCCTATTGATAAGAGATGCTCAGGGCAGAGCGGTGTGCTTTCTTTGCCTCTGCTTGAAGGCTCTGGTTTGCTGATGCTGGAGGAGAAGGAGATGCTGGCAGGGAAGAGCTCTGTGGGGAGCTGTGCTGCGGGCAGTCTGCATAGAGGCTGTTTAGTGGATCATCTGTGTTGTATTATCTGTGCTCAGCCTGCTGAGACGGTTTAATTTGCCTACTTCTGAGCGGGTAGCTGTATTGTCTCTGTCAAATGCAACACGACTGTGGATGCGAGAAGAATGCTCCCTATTCTAGTGCTCCACTAACAAATCCAGAGCACTCACTCGAGCCCACTTGTTGTAGCTCAGAGTAAAAAAAAAAAAAATATCCTGGACTGCAGCCTTCAGGCAGGACGAACACGTGAGTAATAATTCCCCAGGAAACAAGCAGCACGCGTAAACCTGAAGAGAGAGAGACCCTGCATGTCTCTCGCAGTAAATCACAAAATAAAATTTAATTGTCCCAGCCGCCGCGAGACACAAATGATGTGTTGCTTCGGAAGTGGTCAGGCCAGCAGGCGGTGCCACGAAGCCAGCATCAAACCCTGCGGAACGGCGAAGGGCAGGCTCCTCGTCCCTTCGTGCTCCTTGTCCTTTCGTGCTCCTTGTCCCTTCATCCTCCTCGTCCCTTCATCCTCCTCGTCCCTTCGTGCTCCTCATCCTTTTGCACCAGCACGCTGGCAGCCTTGGTATCGTTAGCTCTGGAGCCCAGCAGGGTGACTGAAAGTGCCCTTCTCTGCTCCACACAGCCAAATTGGGAGATGTTTGCAGAGATGGGGGGCATTTCATTCCAGGTTAGCTATTGGGACTGATGTCTTTATGGCCCGTGCAGTGTAAAATGTCTGTTTTTCAAATATTGGAATGACTTCCACACTTGTGAATGTCCTGAACTGTTGGTTATCTGGAATGCTTTGGACATTACCCTGTCAGGAAATTTGAACTAGCAAGAAGAAAAGTTAGCTAAAAAAACTATTTGCAAGAGGGTTATTTATGTTATGCCTATTTCCTTAATGACCCCCATATACTTATAAGAGATAAAAAAGATAATAAAAAAATGAAAACAACAAGAAACAACTCATGTTAATGGAGTGGCCCAGATACACATTTTCAGAGGAAAATCAAAATTATAAATTGCTTTGGCCATCCAGTGGGATTTGAAGCACCCAGTGATATATGTGCTCAGGCAATAACAGATGAACCTATGGCAAGTTGCCGTTCATCAAAAGCATATTTTTTGTTTTGTTTTGTTTTTTCCAGAGCACAAGTTGTTCTCTTTCTCCCTCCTTTTTAAATTACTGTATCAGTATTTAATCTGCAGGACTATAAGTGCTGTAATTTAATAACTGGGATGAGGTCAACAACTTTAAAATCATTTACACACAGAGCACATTTATACTCTGAAACCAAGTGAAAAGGAAGAACAAGCCCTTGCTCTCACCCTTTTCCATTGCAAATTACTTTCAGTAGAAAAAAAAAAAAAATTGACCGCAGTTATGAGAGACACAAACTAATTGCAGGTCAGCAGAATTCAAGCGTTACTCAACATAATTTAGCTATTGATTCAAATAATGCTTAAAAATACATGGAATTCCCAGGCACTCCTCCTATGAATGCCTGAGTGCTCAGAGGCACCAACCACCCAACCCATGGCCATTTGCTGATCTCAGACGTGGGCATGTAAATGCTGACTAAACTCACTGATATTTAGTTAATGGATGGAATTAATGACGGGTCAGCACTAGGCAAATTTTATTCTTGTGTCTCTGGACTATCCAGAGCTGGGATAGTCCAAATTGATCTGGGAGGGAAATAAGGCTTGTAGCTGTTGTGTGATCCAGGAGAAATGGTCTAAACAAAGCTGTAAAGGCGAGTTTCACTGTTCAGACACTCTGCCTGTTGAGGGTAGGATGTTTTCCACAACCTTCAGAGTATTTCCACTTTTTCCTTACAGATGTGACTTCTGCCTTACTTAATGTGTGTATGTAACTCACGAAACAGTGGTGTTTCCCAGGTTCCCAGGTTTTTCCAGCTTTCCCACGACCACATCCAGGCGGCTGTTGAAGATCTCCAAGGAGGGAGACCCCATAGCCTCTCTGGACAACCTGTGACCCACCACCCACATAGTACAGAAGTGCTTCCTGACATTCACATGGAAACTCTTGTGAAAAATGACCTTTGGCCCAAGACCTTTAATCCCCACTGGCATATACCTTTATCTCCCTTGGTGCACGTCCTGCCGTCCTCCCCACGGGTGTAGCCTTCGTGGCACTCGCACCTGTAGCTGCCCATGGTGTTGATGCAGATCTGAGAGCACAGCGTCCCATTGCTGGTGGCACATTCATCAATATCTGGAGAGGAGCAAGAGTTGGAAATGTCCTGAAGCTGGAGGTTTCTGACCTCAAGTGCAATACAAGACTTCCTTTAAAGGTATTGGGAGAATCGGGGTTTAAATAAATGAGTAATTGCAGCACTACTGCTGCTTCAGGCTGGAGCTCTGTGCAAACTGCAGAGTTATTAACACACCATACATTTTATCTGTGAGCACCATGTGACAGTTTCTTTGCATGAAATAGGTCACAAGCAAAGCTCGATCCTGCAGACCTTGTCTCCCTGGCCCAGCAAACCCTGCAGGGCATGGCTACTGAATCAGGGGATACTAGCCACATGAGCAGCACAGGTAAATGGAACACCCTGTATTAGATACTTGCCATCCGAATCAAATCCCAAGGATTTATTTTCCTAATGAGGCAATGTTATAGTGCCTTGAGGGTTATGGTTAAAATCATGTCCCTCTTCTCAGGCCAAGGCTCCAAATGCTGCTCAAAACCCACAGGAGGAATTAATAAAGGGAAAATTACATTGGCATGATGCTTCAAAGTGCTTAGGTGCATATGGCTTGTTTTAAGGACTACCTGCCAATAATTTCAAGGGTATTTAGACATCTTAGTTCTGGGGACCAATCCTTAGCATAGTTAAAAATCACATTTAATCTGTAATAGGGAAAAAAAAGAGAAAGGCTTCAATCTAAACTGAAAGTCCTGAAGAAGGAGGATGCATCATTAACCAGAGGTAAGCACTTTTACCCACCCAGGCAATACGGCTTCTCTCTGTTCCTGTGCCTCTCCCGGTCGTAGCGATACCCAGGATAGCAAGTGCATAAGACCCGTCCAAAATTATCTGTGCACTGCTGTTCGCAAGGAGCTTCAGCACAGACATCGTAGTCTGGAGAGAGACAGACGTGATTAGGAGAAACACCAGTGGCAGCAGCTGGATGACAGTATGGCAGCAAATATTTCACCTCTGTCTTTGCTAATTAATAAAATTGTGCTACATTGTTTTTAAAGGTTGAGGAAACCTAGAAATGAAACGCTCACAAGACATAAGCAGAGAATTACAATAAAACCGTAATTGCTCATCACCGCTTCACGGTAGCTGAACTATTTCTTAAAATTGGATTTGAAGCGAGGGGCATTTTCCCAACTGGCAGAATTTAAGAGCTCTTCTCAGAAATATTGTTACCTAAAAGCTTTTTGCTGTTTTCCTTACAAATTTTTAAGTGCTGATATCAACATTTCCTATGCAAAAACACTGTAAAACACTGTGAGGCTAGCTGCCAAATCCTGGCAGAAAGTATATCATGAGGAAAAGTTAATTAAGATCATACAGTAATTGTCCAAACCCAGCTATAATCCTCCCAGCTAAGAACACTGTTACAAAACCATCATCACTCTTAATAGCAGCAACGTGACGATATGATAAGTTGCTGGCCAGGCTGCTCAGTGAATTCCCAAAAGACTTTCTGAGGTCCCACTCTGAAACCCCAAGGAGGGCTGTTTCTGTTTGTCTGTTTCTGATTTCACCATTATGCGGCAGTAGAGCTGAAGGCCAAGAAATGGACAGTGGAGCAAAACAAGGTCTGACCCTTGCCCCTGCCCTGCCAGAGGCAGGATCTGGTCCCTGGTGCCAGGCTGGCCCAGCCCCCTGCCTGCATGCAACCACAGGGTACATTTTCTAGGAGAAGAAAGGGGCTGAAGAAGCATCCAGCCTCCAAACCAGCACAGAAAAGCTTGCTGAAGGTCAGGTTTTTTTTGTGAAATCCAGTGGTAGTTTATGCGACCATTTCAGAGGAACATCATCCCACTCACAGCGATCCACCTTTTGTTGCTGAGCATCACCCTCCGGTGACGAGGCACCGGGGGGTCACAGCAGAAGAATCCTGTCCCTGCTCCAGAACTAACACAAACTTACATGTACGTGTTATGACTGAATTCCCAGCAATGCACTCTGTTTCCATACACACGATATAAAATAATTAAAGCCCCAACTCATTATTGACTCATGCTAATGACTAGCAGACTTCTCTGGGTATAATGACTTTTTCCGAACAGTTACAATGAACTAATAGATGGAAAAGCAAGTGAAACCACATTTGCTGTATGGAGGATCTAGAACACACGTGGAGCACTGGGGCAAAAGTGACAGTGTGCCAGGGCACAGAAACGTGCCAAACAGGGCTTAACAGGCTGCTGTGGTGCCAGGACCCCTGTGTCACATCAGAGCCCACTTGACCAAAAAATGTTATTGTACCAGTGCCAGGCATTTCCCCCCTGGTGCTTGATACTTTCTGAGGAACAGGCATCCTTTCTTTCTGTTGTACTCCACAATGGTGCTGGCTTCAAGTCCTGCCACGTCTGCGGTGCTGCAGTGGGGATGGCAGTGGGACCACAGTGCCAGCAGCCAGGGTGGAAGAGTGCAGAGCCTTGCCCAAGCTTGGCATAAAAATACAGCCATTGCTTTCAAATATGACCAACCTGGGGGATAGTTTGGGCTTTTCTGGTAGTGTTGGGGCTGCAAACTCCTCTTACGTTTGGCACTAGTAATTGGACACAGATATAAAGGATTCATGGTGTGTTTTCACCTGGGTGTGGTTTCAATTTTAATTTTCCACTGACATAAAATAGGTTGATTAAAAAGAATGGGCCAGTGCAGCAGACTTTGCTCAGTGCCCTCACTGAGCTGAACATGTCTGCTTCATAACCAGTTGCCTACACAGATGCTGGATTTGGCCTGTGTCAAAATTTGGCCTGTTCAGAGTGGAGGCAAAATTAACTCCATCCTCACTGGGTTTCCATGAATAGATGTGCACTAACAAAATCAGAAAAACAGGCAAAGCTGGAAGGAACCACCTTCCACCCAAAGCAGGATTAGCTACATGTAAACCTGTCCTAAGACATCCAAGCAACCTGCATAGAAAGCCCTCAGGGATGGCGGTGCCCCACCACCATGCTGTCTATTCCAGAGATGAAGTAGCCTCACTGATAGAAAGAGTTTTTTTTTTGCCAGTGTCTGTTCCAAATTCCCCTTAAAGCCATTTATCCTTCTCTCCTTGGCCATGAAGAAGCATTTACTTTCCCCCTTGGAGCAAGTTTTCACATACTTAAAAACTGTTATCATCTTCCCTCAGCCTTCTTTTCTCTAGACTAAACAACACCATTTCTTTTTAATCTTCTCTCTTTCACCATTTTCCACGTAAATACTCTTTAAGTATGGTTTTTGCATCCACCTCAGCAGACTTCCATCAAGACATTTGCTTCGTTTGTGCTCATACAAGGCTAGGGAAGGGCACAGGAGCTAGAAATGCTCCCAAGAACTCCCTGCCACTTGTTTGCACACATTAACCCAAACCACACAGCGGCTGTGGCAGGTCCCATGTCACTGAGCTGTGTGTCCCCAGGGCTTTGGTCCCAGGTAGTGTGACACCCTTGGGGACAGTCCTCACTGCTAGGACAAAATTGGGCACAAGGTGCTGCAGCTCTCAGCTGTGCTGCAGCACTTCTGCGTGCTCTGCTGAAACAGGGTGCAGGCTCCCTCCCACGTCCAAGCCCATTTTCTGCCAGCCCAGTCTAAGAAATGTGGTTTGAGGATGAATCAAAGCCACATGATGAGGATAAGGCTGTTTCAGGCTTTAAGATAACATGAAAAACTGTAGCAGAGTAAAAAATGTCCCTATGTAGGCTTCCGCAAATTCAGGAATGGCAATGCAACGTGGAAGATTGCACCAAGGAGGTGTCTGAAACAGCATTAATGAGGAAAGAGCAGGTCTGATTAGCATTTGCCTGCCATAGGGTAGTTTGCTGTGAATTAGTCCACAGCCAAAAAAATCAATGAACAAACCAGTGATGGGAAGCTACACTCCAAGGGAGATTCTTTAGACTATTGCTCTGCTTTAATTTGGGGGATGCTGCAAGACAGGAGCTGGCTGGGGCTTTCAGCTTTGCTGGTCAAGCAGAGCAGAAATCAGACACAAGAGGCAAAATCCCCTCTGTGTTTCCTGAGGATCGTTGATCCCTGCTCTTGCAACAGAAACCCAAAGAGAGATGCTGAGACCTGAGCAAATGAAATGTGGGACCTGGGGGTGTGGACTTGGGCTCACTGGACTGCACTGATCGCTGCTGCTCTTCAAAGGCAGACAAGAAGTAAAAGGACAGTGACCAAAGATGGGCATGGAAAAAGACACAACCTTTGGGAAAAGAGTCTGTTCAGATAACAGCTGCCTGAGGAGGAGGTCGGTGGGCGCTCTCCTCTAGCCCTCTCCCAAACCTCCTCCCGGCAGCCACCACTGAACCGCAGAGAAGACAAGGCTGGGATCATTCCTCCAGGCTTTGACTTGCCAGCACTGGATTAAAAGGTGCAGATGTGCTCTAATAAACTCACATCTGCAATGCATTTATGTGCCTGTGTCGAGATATGCATTTCATACAGCTCCTCTGTCAAGATTATGCCAAAACAATGTGTGAAGAGCCAAGTGATGTATTGTAGCAGAGTAAACGAAACGAGTGCTTCACTGAATCATGTTTCTAGTCCCTACACCGAAGGCCCAGACTGCCTCAGATGTTATTACAACTGCCGTGGCCTGTGAAGTTCAAGGCAAAATATAGATTGAGCTGAAAAAGGGAGGTGGAGATATAAAGGGAGGGAAGCCACAGCCAGCAGAGAAATCCAATTAATGGCAGAAACGCTCAGGTTACTGAGATGTAGTTATTAGGCAGGATTAAGTGAAGTCAGTGGGTACACAGTAAAAGCTGCTTTCATAATCACCTAAAACCTCGAGAGATGAAAATTAGAAGTGTACAGTAATTTATTGCCATGGCTCTCACTTTATTTTTCCTCCTATTACTTCTCCTGCTGTATCCATTATCTTTAGTGAAGAACCAGCATATAAAAACATTACAATCGATAGGAAAGCTGGAGGCCAGGCTGTAGAGACCTGGCTTCCTTCCACCCTGAAAAGATTCAGGGCTTCTGCCTCCTACGCATGAACAGTTTTGTTCAGACCAGCACAACCATCTCCTCCAAGTGTCCATCTCGTACTGCAGCCATCGTGTCTCATTGCACACACCAAGACAAAATTCACTGAAAAAGTGTGGGCCAAGGACATCCTTGTGAGCACCAGTGATGCCCAAACCCTATCCAGCTCCCCAGGGCCTGGGTTGGCACTGTGAGCTCTTCCGTATGGAAGCAGCAAACGTACAGTTTCTATTTTGAGATTATTATTATTGTTATTATTATTTTTTGCAACCAGTCTGCAAGTGTTCCCAGCCAAAAGTAAAAGAACAAAGTAAAAAAAAGAAACAACAGCAGGATTGGAGATTGGGTTATGATCCCTGTTGGCTGGAGATTGCAACCCAAAAAACATCTGACTCTCCCAAGCATGTTAATTTGTCACTTTTCTTTCCAAAACATCACCGTCTCAAACTGACAAGACTCTCAAGTCAACATGAGGTTTTCCATATGTCATCAAATAGAAGAAGGATGTGTTACCACAAACCATTTTCTTAACCTGCTTTCTGGAGGAAACAAGGTTTATTGGCTTGTTGTCCCTGACCATTTGTTTTGCCTGACAGTTCCTCCGCCCACATAACTTCAGAATCAATTTCATCCAAATCGGGCAAAGCGCTAGGAGTGACGACTCACATGGAGCGGTTGGCTGGGCAGACCAAACAGAGGTCTCCACCACGGTTAAGGCAGGCAGACCTCAGCCTTTTTCCTAAAAGAGAGATGCTATCAGTGCCTCTGAGCATTGGAACCCTGCTATTGTAGTTGCAAAGCCTCTGGGCAGTCTGTCAGGAGGGGAACATTTCCTTTTCACCATGGCATGAACTACCCCAAGTAATTGCTGGCCTCCCTGTGCCCCTGCTGACAAGAAGGCTGTGCCCATGACCAGGAGAGGAGCTGGAAGACAGATGCCCTATGGCAATGCTCTCCCCTTGCTGGCATCTTCAGGGAACAAGTAACCAAAGGCAGGACTGACCCACCTAGTCACCCTGTGCGCTTCCAAGCCAAAAATCAGCTGTGCCAGACCATGGGGTAGCCAGGGAGTGTGTGCTTCTGGATGCATGGACAGCCCCTGCGTGCACAGCCAAGAGCAGCATGTAGCCCTGTGCTTGCACCAGGTTGTGTTACAAGATCTGTTCGGCCACATGTACTCAGGGGAGGATCAAGGCTTGGCATGCTAAGCGAAACTTTTGGAAGAAGCTGATTCTTTTTGTTTTCCCAACCGTTTCTTGGAAGCAATTCCCCCCACTGATACACGAGGTACAGCCCAGCCTGTGGTTTTATCAGGATGCTCTTCCAAACCAGCAGTGCAGAGAACAGGGCAGACAGGGAAAGACAAATGCACAGGGATGCAAAGGGTAAGAACAGTGAAATCACATACCTTCAGGGATGCACTGTCCAAGAACAAACTTATAACCCTTACAGCATTTTTTCCTGAAAAACAATAAAATAAATAAATGAATAAATAAATGTGTTCTCTAAAGGCTGGTGCTGCCTTTAAAAACAGTCAAGGATAGACTACTGTTATAGATGAGATGAACGAAACCAGCTCAGGATCCCAAGCTTTGCAGTTGGAGGTGTCTCAGCATTAAAGAATATAACATGGGAAGCCACCACTCAATTAATGAGCCATCTGATAGCTCTGCAACTCTGCTCAGGGAACCAGACAGAGGACCACAGACATTTGAAAACCCTGTTTTCGTGTGTTGAAAGGGTGCAGCATACCTTGGCCCTGTCTTCATACACAAGCCAGATCATAATTTTCATGATATGCTGAAGGGTGTTTTCAAACATCCGTCATTGCAATGTAAACTTGCAGAAAGGGGTAAGCCTCATCTAGGAGTTCACACAAGATAAATGTTATCAGTCATTTCTCATTTTTAATAAACCTGGAAGGTGATAAGTGAAATATATTGGGTATTTCATTTGGAGTGAAAGAGGGTATCTTGTACAGGTGAGATATAAGTGAATATTCAAAAACCGTAGTGAAGATTCAATAGGACCAGACTTTTTTTATGTGCCTGTGTTACGACCAAAGTTGAAGTGCTGAGAAATTAATTCACTTCTTACACACTGGCCTGTAATGACCTGTAGGTATTCAGACATATCAGCCTATTTGCTTTCTAGGCAGCAAACTGCAGCAAGGCAGCAGTGTCCCCTATCACCCTGAGAGCTAACCACTGCAGGGGCTCAAGTTAACGTGAGTTTTGGAGGAAAAAAAAAAAAAAACAAACACATTTTTTACAAATTCACAGTTTTGTGTGATTTGTGCTGAAATATCTGCAATACTGAGAAACCACCCATTCAGTCTTATCTTTTAACTCAATAACTGACGTAGAAGAGTGCTAAAGCCATGGCAGTCAATGACACAACACTCCCCGCGACAATCTGCAGCCATCACAAATCATCATTATGCTGAACATAAATCAACTGTCAGTTGCAACTGACCACTTAAAACAAACAATGCATTACTCCAAACTATGTAAAAACAAACTTTGGCTCCATATTTTATCCACTTCCAAAGATTAGCTGGAATATAAATTATGCCTAATGAAGGTTGAACATCTGAAGAGGAAGCCTCGCTTTGTTATGCAAACAGTGGTCCCTCATTAGACTTTTCTCCAAACACTGCTGTGAAGTTTTATCTGCAAGACAAACAAATGCAGGAGGAATGGGTTCAAAGGTGCATCGGGGAGGCTGTTCATACACTGCAAGCCACGCCGAAGGCTTTCCAAGTGCACATTCATCTCCTCCTGTCTGCAGAAGAGCGGAGGCTGATAACGGCTTGCTCGTAGCTGCTTTCTGGGGCAGACACAGCCCAGCCTGGGAGGAGAGATGGGAGAGGAGAGGAGGGCATCCCCACCATGAGATGCTGGGCTGTGGGGCTGTGCCAGCCAGAACCATCCAAAGGAGAGGGGAACAGCAGCTTTCACCATTTCTTTCCTTCTTCCACCCGATTTCCAGTTTCTTTCCTTCTCCCTGGGAATTCCCATACAATTTAAAGGCTTAGCCCCCTTGAAAATCCCTGAAGCAGCTTGGGCAGCACAGGCAGAGCTCAGAGCACACAGCCTGCTCCTGGGGAAGGGCTCACCCTTAGGTGCCTTACAGAGCCACCCCTCTCCTCTCGAATCACCCAGCTTTTGGGTTGGTTTTCCTGTGGCTAAATTAAGGTTCTACATCTTTCTGCTTTATTTTGGTAGCCAGACAGCTTGCCCCATTCAAACCTCCCTGCTACACCTTGTCTGACTACAACACACACTGAAAGAGCGGGCACGTGGCTCCTTGTACCCCGTGGCAGGAGGGAAGTCCCCACGCAATCAGTCCCCAGGCACCTGAGGGATGGCAGGTGATTTGGGGAAAGCAGCAGAGCCCAGGAGCCTGCCACACACTGAGCTATGGCCATGAAATATTGCCATGGCTCCTCGAAGTGCAGACTTAAACAGGGGCTCACTCTAGGCAAGCCAATGAAAAATCGTGCTGTCCTAGCAAATGTCCAAGCCCTTTCCGAAATCAGTGGCCTCAATGGCATCTTGTGGGCATGAGTTACACAGGGAATGAGATGTCCTTGAAAAATTATTTCCTTGTCTTGAGCCTCCCTTTCAATTTTGTTCAATTTTTCCATGATTAACTGGCAAGGAGATTTAGAAATATTTTCTCCAACTACCTGAAGATTTCTCCAAGTGATGAAAGCCTTAAATCACACTAAAAGCAGTGGTACAGAAGACAGATGCCCTGCCCTCAGACTCACACTCCAGAAACCAATTCCCTGTGAGACTTGGTTCCCACCTCAGGGTTGTGGATCTCTTTTAGTGTGGTCCACACTCAGCAGCAAGCGTCAGCCATCAGCATGATTTTTCCAGGGGAACTGTTACTTTGGGGTTAATGCACAGGAAATACAATATGCCAATACTGGTTTCCCTGAACATTACATTGCAACCCTGGGACTCTTGCATGCTTTCCACATTCCTGAGGAGAAATCTGTCAAAATGATGGACACACGAGCTGATCATTAGCAAAGGCATTTTAATAGCAATACTCATTTTCAGACATCCAGCTGCAGGTTGACATGTCTAATCAACGTTGCACAGCAGCGATCTCGTTATATATAATGAGAGGAAGGAGGGGGGGGGGGGTCCCTACTGATAATTTTAGCTACTGAATAACTTTCAGCTCAACAGTTGCTGCACAGCCGTACGTGTGAGCATGCAGCAAACACCAACAAATAGGCAGCTGGGCAAGAAGCTCAGCCTCTAAAATCTGGATCCGCGGGGAAATTAAGTCAATTCATTAACGTTGGGTCTGGTTTCCAAAAGAAGAAGCTTTTGGCAGATGTATCTGTTACAGCTTTTAAGAGGGTGCTTCAGCTGCTAGAAAGAGGAGAGCAGCCCAGCAACTTTTGATTTAGGGTCAAGCATGTGATACCAATAAACAACCCCATGGCAGGCTTTTGTGGGCTGTTGCCTTGCAGGCTGGGAGGGGAGCTGACCTTTCTGCATGTCCCCCCTCCCTGTGCCCAGCACACAGCGATGCTCCAGCACGGCCCCCCCAGCCCCGGGTAGCTGCTCGATAGCATCGCCCCAGACAGGCAGGACGAAAGGCAAGATGCAAAGAATGCGGCTTCATTAAGCCACAACTTTATTAAGTTAGCTTATCTGGGAGCTATCAGCAGCGCGGGCCGGGACTCCTTCCCATAATTGTTCCCACCTGGTGCACGGCTGCCGCCACCCCCAGCCCAGCTCCGGGTCTGAGCCAGGACACCGGTGGCTCTGAGCTGGGAAAGCTCGGCTGTGGGAGACAGACAGGGGGGGTCTCTGGGTCCTGCAACAGCTGGAGTGCCTTGGAAATGCAAATAATAGCAGGGTAGTGAATTAAAGTGAGAATTAACCTGTATCTGCCAGCACTAATGTGGCAGCGACCTGGCAGGAGACGAACGGAGCAAATTTTGTTAATTTCAGCAGAAAGGACAACTCCTGAACTTTACCACAATGATCATGTTGTAAAAGATACATGATGGCCATGTAATGACTGAAAAAATGGGAAGGGGAGACGTGAAGGGAAGGGCAGGGAAGAGAAAACCCAATGCTTTATACTGGCTTCAGATGAACATAATAAGTCAAGGAGTCTCTTGCTACAGATGTCAAAAGCAGAAACAGGAGAGTCCGCTCTAGGAAATATTTGTCTCCTAGGAGCAAAGCAGACACAGAAATCCCTATGCCGAGACAGAAAGTGAATTACTACAATAAAATATTATCCTTGCTTTTTCCTTACGACATGGAGCCTTTGGGGCAGCTCCACCCAGACAAAAGCAATTCGGGCAGAGGCACAGTGAGATGTCTTCCCTGGAAGATGCAGCAGCTCAGTAGGTGGTCAGGCAGGTCAAATCCATTCTGTCTGACATGATATTTCTGACCTACCCATGTCAGAAGAGTCGCAGCTTAGGGGCCGTAAGAGCTGCTTAACTCGTATGAGAAAATAATGATAATAGAGTCAAGCTGTCATTGCAAAAAACCTCTCCTATCTTCATCTCATATTGCAGAACTGTGTCAAAAACACAAACGAAAAGAGAAAAAGTGTGCACCACGAGAAGCAAGTGCCAGGAGAGGGTTTGATATTTCATTAGAAAAGTGAATCCAGAAAATATTCAGCATCCAACTGTCAGAGCCCTGAGAACATCATTCATTGTCTGACAATATTTCCATTTAGTGCTGGCAGTTACAAAGACAGGACAACTCATGAAAAGCCAACACTTCTCCTGACAAACATATTTAATTAAAAATCCAATTTCCTATTGGGAAAAGCTAGAAAAAAATAACAAGACTTTTACAGACACAAGGTTATAACGTGAACTCAGAAGAACTGGGGCCATATCTTGAAGTCCTGAGTCAGCAAAGGCTGTGGCTCGGCCGCGTTTAATTGCACAACGGCAGACTTTGTCGGAGTGGCTCCTTGTTGTGTCTGCATGGTGTTCCTCTTTGATCATCCTGACTTTCAGAAATACACAGTGCAGCCAAAATGCAAATAGAAAATACAGCAATTAACCTCCAAAAATAGTCAGCTATGCAAGCAAGCCAAGAAGGTACCTTAAAAAACATCTTTATTTTTTTTTTAACTTTTTTTTTTTTTGTATTCTATGTGAAATTCATATGCAGGCCAGGTCTGTCTGCCAAAACGCGCACAGACAAAGTCCATCTGCAGTGCAGTTGCATTTAGGCAGCAGTAGCTCAGTAGTTACATGCAGTTTTGTCGTAATTTACACACAGAGAGCAGATTTATTGCAAGATGGTGTAAAACTGAAGCAACACGCTTTATTTTTGTTTGCCTTTCCGTGGGATGCATACCGAAATCTTGAGTAAGTGAGGATGGCCTCGCTGCAGACGCTCGCTCAGCATACACTTTGCCATGATTTCCAGACTTAGTCCCGTTTCACGGTTTTGTAAAGAGATGATTTATGCTCACCCTGGGTGTGACACAAGGGTCAAGGCCAGCTCTAGCCCTTCCAGTCACCGTCCCAGCTGTGAGTGAGTAACACAGGGTACAGTGCAGGTTTTGCATTGCCTACGAGGTGCAGCTGCACGTAGGACCACAGTAGGTGTATGTGCACTGCTTTAGTTCTCTTAACCAACTGAATAAAGCAGGATCTGACCCAACAGCCAGAGACCCACCTGCACCAGCAATGCTGGAGCTCAGAGCTCTGACAGCAAATCACTGCAGCCACTTGTTTTTCCTAAAGGTCAGATTTTCAGTTACTGCCTGAGTCTAAGTCACGTTTCTCATCAGCTTCCTCGGTCAAATAACTTTACTCACATATTACTGGTTTATTTTTCTTAAAAAGGAAAAGAAAAAAAAAAAAGGAGACAGAAAGAAGGAAAGAAAGAATAAAAAACCTCACAGTCATGCTATCTAGATTTTTCTTCTTATTATTATTTTTCCCCTCAGCTCTGGTTATTAAGACAGATACCAGAAATGAAGTCCTATTCCAGTTACTGCTTTTGGAAGTCTTTGATAAGATTCATAATTCCTCAGCTCCTCTGCTGTGAGCAGGAGCCAGGGACCAGATCCTCCTCTGGCAAACACTGAACTGCTCTGGTGAACCGTGCCAGGTCTTGCCCAGGGAGGCTCTGGCCGATGCCAGAGACGCTCAGACACGCTCTTTGCCTACTCCTTGTTGTAATGTGTTGCTAACAGACTCCTCTCCCAGCTGCTCCAGGTCCTGTTTCATCTCATCTTTTTGATGGTCACGGGAAGTTTTATGGTGATAGGGTGATTTGCAGCCCCTGCAGAGCATGCTGTGTGTGAACGCATGGAGCACGTTCCTCTGTCAAGAAAAAGAAAAGCCCTGAAGAGGTGAAAGAAACCCTGCACAACTGGGGGTGGGATCAGTGGAGCTTGAAGAGGCTGCATGAAACCTGAGACTGCACAAAAAGCAAAACATCACAGCTTTGGGGAGTTTAACCACCAAAAAGGTCCATCCTATGTCCTTGTGGCAGCCCCTGGGCCTCCATCACCCCATCATGGAGCATCATGCTCCATGTTGGTGTTTTTGCTAAGTAAATTTGGTGCCAGGAGGTATCCAAACAAGGTCTGGGCTGGCAGACCACTTCTCTAAACACATCCCCATGGTGTCAGCAGATCAGCAGTCCCCAGAGATCACCACATTTGGGTTATTTTAGGACTTTGGGGATGCAGGAGAAAGGGTGAGGGTACAAAAACTCTGCAGGCAGCCCCACAAGAAGAACATTGCTCGTGAGCTTCTGCTCACCACAGAGGGATGGAGCAACATAAACCAAGCATTTGGGGCTCTTCTGGGCAGAATACAGACTTGCAGAGATGTCTCCTGCAATCCTTCCTTCCAAAGTATAATGAAAGAAAAAGGTTGTACTGGGGATTCCACTTCAAACCACAGGACCAAGGCTTCAAATTTTGGTGGAAGCCGTAATGCTGTGCCCTGGGCCATGGACTGACATCGTCGAGTGTTGCTCAACCAGCACCTCGGTGCCACAAACCCCTGACCTAAGCACTGAACAACGCACAGCACGGACCAGCCAGCACCGCTGACAACCAACAATTACCCTACAGCTGCTGAAAAAGCCACTTGGTGGATATTTTAAATGCATGTGGACATCATCCTCAAAATCACGTAGTGATTTTTTCTCTTCTGTCTTGGATTTTTCTTTCTCTATTTTTTTTTGTTCCCTAATGCAAGGGAATGTTCATATGGTTTATCGCTACGCAGCATGTCAAAAATAGCAGAATGATTAAATAAAAGACTTTTGACGTTTCTCATCTGCTTAGACTCAGCTTTATATACATGCTGTCATCTTTGTCTTGCTTCTCCTTTTCTTAAAAATTTCTTTTATTTTCTGGCATTCCACCAAGAAAATGATTTTGTTTGGTTTCTCAGGTGAAGCTGGCATAGATTTTACAGAACCAAATTAATGTTTGACAGGTGTGCAATTTGATGGGAAGAAAAAAAAATAATTTTATTAAAAGATGACACTGTTTGCATTTGCTGCATAATCTAATGATCTGGACAAGTACAATGTACATCATCATTAATATGTTTGAATTTATAAAAACACATAGTTTTCTACACCTTGATTAAAATGATTTAAAATTGGGTCTGTGTTTTACAATAACTCATTGCCTTGAGATATAAAGCTTTTTTTTTTTTTAATCACCTCTGACTTTCAACCAGAGGACTGTTGGCCAAATTTCCTTCCAGGTCAATAAATAGCGTGCCCCACTGACGGCACACGCTCAGTGATGGATCTGCACAAAGGTGAGCCAGAGTACAGGATGCATCGCAGCACATCTGTCCTGCCCCTCAGATTTTTAAGCTTCCATGGCTCTTCATTCTGTAGCTCCAATTCCTTGACCAAATATCCACATGAGATAGACAGAGAGAGATAATTTCCTTCAGAAAGGAAGGCAGAGCCAGTGCCGTGCCGCAGGAGCTGTGCTGGCTGGCTGCTGGGCTCTTGCTCTGTCACTGGAGTCAAACAGCAATAAATTGCTGGCAGGCGCTCAGCCTGGCTGAGTGCAGTCCAACCCAGCCTCGTTTATATAGCATCTTTCATCAACGGGATCATGAAAACGCTGCATAAGCAATGCCTAATAAACTCCTTTTGATAAACAATGGAAGGCAAGCGCCTTCTACACACGCACACACAGAAAAGCTCATCGTAGAAACCATGCAAGGAGGAAGATTTCTAAAGCTAGGTCTCCAAACAGGACATAAACCCCAACCAACCTCTGGAGACAAGCTAGTGATCAGGTCTATGTTCTCTCAGTTGTGAGCTGCGGCTGAAGGGCCTCATCCTGATTCTGCAGAAATCCCTGGCAGCTTTGCCACAAACACGAACCAGGTGGGGAATGGGCTCATAGATTCAGGGTGATGCTTAGGCATGTGCTCAACTCTGAGGGTGGGCTGTAACATCACTTTTATGAAGAACATTTGTAGACAATCTCTTGTGGCATAAACTTAATCAATTCTGGATGACATTTGTCACTGCAAGCCTCTTTCTGATTTTGGTGGGTCCAGGATTTGACTGAAGTCTGCTCTCCCTGTAGACACACCATCCGCCTGTACCCACAGACAAATACAGATATAACCCAGGCTTTTCTTGTGAAGCATCAAAAATATGTATCTTAGAAAGAGTAATTTGATTTCAGTCATACAAAGAAAATATGTGATTGTTTCTGAAATCCAACTCCGTAAAGAAAATGAGCAAATAATTCCATCTTGGGATTCAAAGACTCTGGAACTGGTAAAAGCCAGACACAAAGCTATCAGCTTTTAGGAAAGTCAGATACCATGGAAAATGATTTAAGACACAGTTCCGAGAACATCGCTCCCTACACTGGCTGCCCACAACATTGAGAAGATGCCAACACAGTGTGGGTGTGAAGATGATGGCCAGGTTTGGATGCTCTGCCTTGCTGGTGTGGAAACCTCATACAGAAATGACAGCTCTCATCACGCAGGAGTGGGCTCATCCCAGATCACGGGGAAAAAGAAAGAAATGAAGAGTCACCTCAGTAAGATAGATGTCTTGTATTTGCCATCTCCAGCCCAGACAGAGCCATTTGAAGAAGACGGCATTGCACAAGCCTGTCCCCAACTTGCACTATTTGCTTCGTCATAGTGCAGAGGAGAACCAAACCCAACATTTCACCCAACGCTCAGTTGTCGTTCCCTCTCATCCTCCTGGTGATGAAAGCAAAACTGAACAAACAGCACATCACCACTGGGCATGGTGCTCTGAAACCACCCGCTGACACTTTTAGCACCGTAGATGGGTAAAAAACAGGAACAGATAAAAGCACAACTGGGAGGTAACAACCCCTCCACGTATTCCCCGGCAGGAGTATTGTATCCAGCAGGGAAAGGCATGGCATTGCAGAGGCTCTGAGGTGGGATGCCACCCCTCTGGTCCCCAGGCATCACTTGTTCTGGTCCAAAACCTCACGGGCAAATTTTCTCCAGTCTGATTTCTGAGATGTGTCCAAGCCTGTATCACCATCACACTGCATTGGGAGCTTTTCCTCTGATAACCTCAGTGCCTGAAAGTTAAGGGGCAATAAAGTTCCACTTCTCTGCTTTCATCAAAGCCAAAAAGCTGACGAATCAAATGGCTGCAATCCAAAAGCCTGTCTCCCATCCTCAACAATAAACACTTTTAAAAGGAAATCATGGTAATTAGCCACCACCTTGCTATTTCCATGCAAGAAAAAGGTTGCAAGGCATTTCCTGAACATTCTCTATCCCATCTACAGATGAAGGGTATTAAATGGCTCCTATCTTTAAAGGATGTGCTTTATAAGAGTGCAAAAAGCATAGCCATCTAATTTTATGTATTATGAATCACACAAGAGTGCTTAACAGCCACTTATACTAAAGGATTTTTATCCTTCCAGTTCTGGCTTGGAGTCACAGGGCACGACCCTGCTTCAGTACAGCCATGGGGATTTTTCAAGTCAAGGCTTCAGCCATCCTATAAGCAGCAGATAGAGATCATAGGAAAACAAACAAACAAACCAACCAAATCAAAACCAACCAACAAACAAACAAAACCCAAACAAAACAATACATAATTTTGGAATAACAGATTTACAGCATCATTTTGGTTGCAAGGGCCCTTTGGAAATCCAAGTGTATCTGACAGCATAGTCAGCAGCTCAGAGACTCATCCAGATGAGCTCTGAATGTCTTTGTGCATGGAGATTGTCCCACTTCTCTGGGACTCTCTTCCAGTGCTTCACCACTCACTGTGTATTTTTCCCCTTTATATTGACTTAAAATGTCCCTGGCTGCACCCTCAGTGCTTGTATCATGTCCTTTAGCTGTGCACCTCTGATAAAAGTCTGGCTTTGTCTTCTCTTCATTAGCTCTTCAATAGGCAGCTGGACATGCCAATTAAATTCACCCCAGAGCTCCCTTTTCTCCACATGGAGCCTCTGCAGCTCACAGGGGCTCCTCTCCAGCACAATCTGCTCCAGCCCCTGAGCATCTGAGCTCTGTTTGCTGGTAAACGTGCAAAATTGTTGGCTACCAAACCAAAAAGTACCACTGGCAGATATTTATTATATCTGCTAATAAACATATATATTTAAAAATTCCTTATTCCAAGGAATTGGAAAACAAATGGAGGGAAGGAAGGAAAGAAGGAAGGAAGGAAGGAAGGAAGGAAGGAAGGAAGCCAGCAAACCAGCAAGCCAGCAAGCCAGCAAGCCAGCAAGCAAGGAAGGGATTCACTAAATCACAATGCAATTGCAGCTTTGGTCTCCTCTCACTGTTTTCTTACCCCTTTCCCTCCATTTTCACAATAAAAATTTAAAAGGAGAAAAACTGAAAAAAGAGCAGTAAATCTTGAATGAAATACAAAGCTATTTGTCATGACAATATTTTTAAACAAAAGAGCTGGCCAACTCTGATCGCTATCTACGCAATAAGACCAAGTCAAAATTGTGCTTCTAATATATTTTCAACATCAATAGCAACAATGGAATTAACTTCTTAGTGTAAGCCTTTGGAAATCTCTACAAAGACACTAAAAAAGATTATTTCAAGAGTGTTTTACTGATCCAGATGTTTCTCTCCTTTTCCCCTCTCTTTTATTGTTCCCAGAGAAGACCTTGTAAAAGCTGAAACTGCTTATTAAGTATACAGACTTAATGAATTGGACAAGGAAAGAAATAATTCTTAACATAACATGCTCACAAGCCAGATCCATGTCTATTGTCCACAGATACGATAGCAAAATACTCTATGTATACAGAGCAGTCTCCGTTAGGACAGAATCCATCTCCATGAACCGCTTCCAGCACACAGAAAAGATTTGTTTCTAAAAGGATACAGCATGAAAGTTTGCTGAATTATGCAGTGATGCTGCACCACGGCCCCAGCGCCAAGAATTATTTTTAGAGGCACACATCTGCAGGTTATTTTTTGCAGGGGAGCGTGGATGGAGTAAATCCTGAAACAATTTGCTAAGCAGACAAGCATTACTGGAGCGAGCTGTTATTTATATGGTGTCACGAGAACGCTTGGTATCTGCTGCGGCTGCCGCTGGGACGCGGTGCTCGGGTCGGCGCTGGTCTCCCCGCCTGGAGAGCTCAGATCCTGCAGGCCGCCGATGATGGAAAGTTCGCAAAGCAGCATTTTTGATGTGGCAGTTTGGTTAGCTCCTCCATTAGAAATGGCAGGCTTAGGAATGCAAGCTGGCACTTCTTCCTGCCAGCAAAGGGGCTGCAGGGTCCAAAGCACGGAGAGCACCAGACCTGCTGTGCCCTCCAGGCGACAGCGCATCCTGCTCTTCTTTAATTCGTGGGCAAGTGGGTGGCATGAGGCCATTTTTAAAAATAAATGCAAAGTTTTCAGAAACTTGTTCAGAGCAAGCCAGACGGAGCCTGAGCGTGGTGTCAATTGCTCATCAGCCACATACTAATTGTACAAGCAACTGCGCCGTGTCTTAACCAAGCAAACCACAGCCCAAGCCCAGTGGAGAGCCCACTTGCCTAATTTAACTGCATTGACACCAGCTGCTGCTTCTCCCCTTGCATTCCCCATCCTGACACTGGAAGATGATTTTACCCCTGAATAACCTACTGATGTTGAACCCAAGGATTTTATGATGAAACACTGCCAAATCCATTTGCACTCTGGTGCCTGAGGGTGCAGCCACCCACTCTGCCTGCTTGCTGTTTGCATGCTCAGCTGGTTGCAAACATGCAGCCAAGTTGAAACCATGCTCTAGTCACAGCCTTCCCTCTGATCCACTGCCCCCAAACTGGGGATGGGCTCTGCTTCCATGTGTGATGCCTGGATGGCCTGAGATGGGACCAAGAGGCACTTTGTTTGTTCAAAACATGCAGAGCAAACGGGTGAAATGAACCCAAGGGAGAGGGGAGCTGGGGGGGGCAGCCCTTGCTGCTGGAATGGGGACCTGAAGGTGAAAAAAACCTACCTCTGGGACACAAAGTGGGGCGGTCACAAACCCAAACCTGGCCTTTCTTCAGCCATCCAGTGAAAATGTCTTCTGCTGGTGGGGGTCACTTCTGATGAAAGCATGTGGGGGTCTCAAGTGTGCTGACTGCTGGGAAGAAGCTTGCATAACTTCTCACACTTGATGCTGGAAAACAACAAGCAACCCCATCCCACCCATCCTTAAAAACATCAAATCCATTGCTCATCTAAAACAGACCTTCCCCGTGAAAGGAAAATTGCACAGTCAGGCTCTGTGATGTTGGCAAGCTTGTACAGCCTGAGAAGAAAGAAGAAGCTTTAGCTGGGTTAGCCCCTTAGTCAGTAAAAACAAGGCACAAGAACTTGGCCCAGAGTACAACTGGTACCAAAGGAATGTGTTTTACCTGGAAAATATATTTTTCTACTGCTTTATAGGCTTTAGTCTCACTTCAGCTATTAAGAAATAAATATTTACGTGTAAAGAAATAGAGCTTGTTTTTCTCCTACAATTTGTATAATTGTAGTATTCTGTTGAGGCCTTTGCAAGTGATGCTTCTAGCTGTTGTTTTGGTATTATTGGAGCAAAACCAAAAAACTTTCTGTTGTTGTTGTTGTCTTGCCATACTGTGTAATTAGACTTGTGCTAATTGGGTACACCATTGAAATATTGCCATGTTTTCAGATAATAATGCCTGGAGGCGCATGTCTAATTTGCACTAATCCTCTCTGTCTTAAACAAGTGCAAATCAAGGCTGAATCTGCTGGAGCTGATGGATTGATTCCAGTCCCAGGCAAAAAAGTGCTGAGATCACTGGAGTGACTCTGGCGTTTGAAGCATCCATACAGGCTCAGAATTTGGACTAAAAAGGAAAACAAAATATAAATAAATAAATTTTTAAAAATGTGCAACCAGAGCAAGATCAGGATGAGAGTTACTGACCAATTTAACCCTTCATTGTGCGTTAAACTCCATACCAACCCAGTTGTGGCACTCAATGGTTTCATCTATTGCAGGGTCTTTTAAGCTCACACACAAATGGTTGCTTTCTTCTGGATATTGATTTTGGCTCTATCTGCCTTCTTACTTCTGTGAGCCATGATGAAGGTAAGCATCCTGCTGGGTGTCAACTTTAAGACACGCTTGCTGCCAGTGTGTCTGCTTGTGGGAGCCCAGCCCTCCCCATCACTCTCCCCTGGGCTTTCAACACGTTGGGACCAGGTCACTTTTTTTTGGCAGACTAAATGTAGCGCATGTGGACAAAACCCTTTTCTGAACATCTCAGGCTGCTGTTTCTAGATAGCACTCAGCGCCACATTTCTTGCTTGTCCACTACCAGGAGTGCAGCTGAGGCATTACACTGTGAAGGTCTCACCACTGTGATGCCTGCCAATAAACCTGACAAACTTGGGGTTACTAGCACAAAGGCTATAGGACATCTCCAGCCATGCCCCTCTCCTCAGGAGGTCCAAGCACCAGCGGGTGCATGGACAGGCGAGCACACATCCAGCTTGCTACGCACGCTGTAGGTATGTCCTAATTTCTTGAGGAGCATCCCGGGCTGCCACACACCACAACATGTCTCATCTGCCTTGGCCACCTCAACTGCATTGTCAACAACCTATGGTCAACCATTGTATTAAAGACTTCTTTATCTGAGATTAATTATGGGGGAAGTATCAAATAGCTCATGCTCTTGAAATCTCTTTTCCAAATGAAACGAGTGACAGCACTAAGAGCTTTTTGCAGCACGGAAGCTATGGCTGTGGCCTTGGCAGAGTCCCCGCTCACAAGCAGTGGCAGATGCCACACTTATGGACTGCCAAGGACAATTCACAACCCTGGTGATAGACAAGTGTCATAATCTTCATCTAAAACAAGCAACTGGATAAAGTTTGGGTGATGTCTTTCCATTAATTCTTGGTCCTGACATGTTTTGTGCTGTGACCACCATTACTGAACTTCCAGACATTTTCAGTTTGATGCTTTACTTTAAAAATTGTAATGTGACTGCTAAGGAATTCTAGAAGATAAGGGAGTAGCAATGTACTTTTTTCTGTCTGGCTTGTCCTGACCACTGTGACCTTGGTGACAGTTGCTTTGGCGCTCCCTGAGTTAATCTTAGCTCTCCCTAGAAAACACGTCTCCAAAAAGTGACACCCCAGGTGAACACAGCACTGAGTTTGTTCTACCCTTCAGAGACAATGTTAAATATAGATCTGAGGCTACAACAGTATCAGCAAAGATGGTGTTAGCATTGCAAGACTCATATCCCTCTCCCTCTCAGAACATACAATTTGCATCAGTTGGTACTGCTGCTAAATTCCCACCGATTTATCTATCTCCATCTTGTGACATCTCTGATCCACTCCACAGTTCACACCAGTAAATAGACTTATGTGGCAGTAGCGTTTTATGAAGAGTAAGAGAAACTATTTGTTCTGTTTCCTACCCTGTTCACAAGTTGGTTTTTATTCCCAAAGCACTCAAAGGAAGACATTTTATTCCCAAAGCACTCAACATTTTTACAGCCTAAGATATCAATCTGATTCCGCAGAGTTGTTTGAAAGTGTTATATTATATCTGGCACGCTAATATATTTGGAATAAAGGTTTGGCTTGTGGTGTAAAGCAGACTCCCCCGGACACATACATGGAAGGCCTCATACTCCAAACTGAAATGAATATCACCGCATTCCTCAAGAAATTGCACCTCTTCGTTTGGGTTTTCCCCCCCTTTCTACCTAATGAAGTGCTTGTTCATCACTGTTACAACCTGATGGGCACAGTGTGTATTGCATTCTCACCATCTGCATCATTTACATTCCTAAACATGGAATCTCAGCCAGATGTCTGACTTATCTCCAAGGCTCTGACTCCAGGCATATGGTTTTTATTTAAATGAATCACAACACTAACAGAAATCCACTATCTATTCTCTATCACTGCAGATAGTAACTCTGAATAAATTTATCTTGGGCTTTTTATTGTTGCCCACACAGACACTTCTGTGGATGAATCTCCTGAATTGCACTAATAAAAATCTGATGAAAGGTAAGGTAGGATATTACAACACAGAATACTTCATCACAGATGAATTTTGCAGATTGCATTATGCACAGCAGAGAAACATGCAGCCCTCAGTTACTATTTTGTGATACACCAAAGCTAACTGAGTTCCAGGGATACAAAGCAACAGCAGGAGGTCACCCCAAGCCTACATTTCTATTCATTCTTTGAAGGATCCAGCAAAATCCACAGCGCTGGCGTTCAGCAACAATCACCACGTGCAGGGGGGTCCATCAACGTGAAACAACCCCTCTCTTTCCTGCTTACACATGGAGCTTGTGGCTTCTGCTGAGCACTCCCGTGGTGTTTTCTGGCACACAACCCTGTGGCTTCCCTTGAAATAAAACCTACACCTTCATTTAAAAATGTGTAGTATTACATACTTTTTTCTCTGACTGGGATTTCTGGACCTCCCCACTCTCCGAATTATTACTGGTAGTAGTAATAATATGTTTTTACTTCCATGATGTTAACCACTATAGCATGAGGTCTACAAATAGAAGCTATGTTTAACATCAGGAGATGTCCAAGAAAACTGACAGTTCCTTACTTCGTTTTCCCAGACTTCTCACTTATATAAGTCCTTAGATTTACTACCAAATGAGCACAACTTTATAGCTTTCAGAGCAGAAAAATATTTTTACTAGACTGACAATGAAGCATCCCTGGCAAGGACCAGAATCCCAAGTCTTTATGCAGACCTTGGCCAAAACAACAACCCCCAGCCCCGATTGATTTTCAAACCTGAGCTAAGACAGGGGATGGAAGGGCAGATATGCATGGACTGGGATGGAGTCTCGCATATCAGCACATTGTGAGTGCAGGATAATCAATGCCATTGCATCCTTTGTTATACATACACATGATTTTCTGTGAAGAAGCTGAAATTCATCTTGAGTTCACCACACTATTGTGCGTGGCAGGGGGCTGGTTGTGCACAGGTACCTCTGTACTCTAAGGAGAGGGACAGACACTTCTGCCATGTGGGTTCAGTAGGGTTATCCTTTTTTTTTTTTTTTCAACTCTGTGTCACCACATCCATGCTGTGCACGAGGAGGAAAATCAAAGGACACGAAAGGGGGAGATCTGCACCACAATGACCCACAGAAAGCCGCATTCTTGCTCACGTTCTCCAGCCACAGCCTGCTGCCCTCCTCCTGCAATGGGGTGTGACACAGTGGGGAAACACTGCCGAGGTCCCTCCTCAAGAGAGACAACCAGAGCATCCCCACGCACAACTGCATCACCTGAGGGAGGAAGGTCGGCCTCGGGGAAGCTCCTAGAGGGATGCTCTGTTTGCAGAGCTGCAGACAAGGGCAGCCACCCCCTCAGCTGGGTAGCTCCAAGAGACACTCCCTGTGGATTAAAATATTTTGTAAACCAGGGTGATGTTGCAACGCCAAAACTTCACTGCTTTTGGACCATGCAGGAAACCTTTCCAGAAGCACGGCCAGAAAAAAAAAAAAAAAAAAAGCAAAAAAAAAAAAAGCAGACTACAATCATGTAATTAAAGGCTGAATCATAACAGAGAACCACAGAATTCCAATCACAATTACGCATGCATGCGTTAACACCAACTTTTCTTAATTTGCAAGTGCTGAACCTTTTGCACTTTTATAAGGTCACTGCTGTGTGCAGCAGTGCTTTATATTGATCGCCATTACCAGTGCACCAGATTCATTTCAGTGCTCCTTGAAGTTCTTGGGGATGATGTTTTCCCCCTGTCTTTCTTCCAGCTAATTCAAAGACACCTGAGCTAGTGTGGGGTGTTCTGGTGTGTGCATGGCAGCGGGACAACTGCCTGTGGCTCTGCCTAGGCACTGCTTGGCCTTGCTCTGTGTTGATGCGTTCCCCATGTCATATGGCTTTGAGGGTGGAACAGGGACAGCAGGACTTCTATTTCCCCATGGGATGTCACTAAAAGGCAGTTAAGTGGTGACCATGACCAGTTGTTGTCCAATGATGGTCTTGGAAGCAAAAGCTTCTGGGGACTGATATAAAGTGGCTAATGATTGTGCTTTAGAAGCAAGCTCAGTGGTTTTAGACCACTGTTTTTTTTACCTGTGCAATGCAAAGCTAGCAGGGAGTCCGACAGAAACCTCCTGCCCTGGGACAGGCTGTGGTCCTCTACAGAAGGATGGGCAGGGGCTGCCTGCCCCTCCACGAGCAATGAGGGCATTCAGGGAATAGCTGAGATCTTATAAAAATGATGAATGCATTTTCCACAGATAAAGCCCAGTAAGTTTTATGCTGCTACCTAGAAAAATACCCACTGCACAGTTTCTGAGGAGATTTAGCTGTTGCGTTTTGACAGCGATGGCAAAGAAGAGCAAAATGGTCAAGACAGCTCTTGTTAGAGCTGGGCAGTAAATTACATGCTCTGCTCCCTCCACAAAGAAATGTTTATCATCTGTTGCCAAAAACCACACAGCGCCCTGGTGTTTCCTCGGGCTTGCTTTCCATTTCTCCAGCCACCGAGGAGGCTGTTACCCTCAGGAAGTCTCATTTAGAATAAACAGTTCTTTATGTTCATTATCATAATTCCCAGGGAAAAGGCTGGAGGTAGCTAATTAGCAATTAAGCGTGACCGACCGAGCAGCCTGGGAGCACCAGGCTGGACCCAGCTGATCTGCGAGCGCATCTCCCAGCCGCAGTCAACCTCGTGACTCTTCCTCCGGCCTCGAGGGCAACCGGGCTTTGAGCTTGGGAATTTCTTTTTTTTTTTTTTTTTTTGTGAAAAACACTTTGCTGTGTATGGGGGAATAACTAACAATAGTACTGTTTCAGGAAATGACTGATTATAATGAAAAAAAAAAAAGAAAGAACCTGAGTCAAAGCGTTTCAGTTCCTTGTAGAGAAGCAGTGTTTCTGAATCAGAAGTGACTGACTGCTTTTGGAAGGCACAAAAGAGACTCCAAACCCTCAAGCACAGGTGTTTTGGGGGAACTCTAAATTGCATTCCTTGATTTTATATATTTTTTTCCCAGTTCAGGCTCTAATCCCTGAAAAGTGACAGCGATGCCCACAGCATCCCCACCTGGAAAGAGCCAGGGATTCAGATGAAAACCACAATGTGTGATGCTGGGAATCCCACACCTGTTGGGTTTGGTCCATTATTCAGCCAGTGAGGGGAAAGCATCTCACATAAGTGACAGAGAGGAGCAGGTCTGTTTTAGATCTGAGCACAATGAACAATTTTGCCAGCTAGGGAGTTACTCGTGGAGTAACTACATGGGAGATTTCCAGCAGCACAGAATTTTGGTTTAGTTTAATGACTTCACCCCAGATTTAGCTCAACTCCTAACAACAGGGGTTAATCTCCTCTCGTTAACATGGCTTGTTAAAAGCTCACAGCAACCCCCTACAGATTTAAAATCCACAAGCTGAGAACCTATTAACCCACTGAAAGCAATGGCAGGTTAACAAATATTATACTCTTGCTCTGGCCCTTCTGTAAGTGAAAGGCTGGGTTTTGTTCTGCTGGTTGCACTACCTAAAATAGCTGCTTGCTCAGATATAACTTGACTGCTGTTTTGTAACAATCACAGAGACGGTCTCACTTTTGAAATTTCTAAGATTTCAAAGTCCCACAAAGACAGTTTTCCAGTTCCCACTGGCCTGCAGGAAATGCTTGTAACCCATGAGTTTGAATCAAAACAGAGCATTTTTATCAAATCTTGTTCAAGTTATTTTTTCCATTACCGATTTCTCCCCAAATCATTATTTACTTATACATTCTTCGCTACTTGGAAACACAGGAGGAGAGAACAAATGCATCGGCCAGCAATGCACTGAGGATCATCTCTGGAAACGCTGATGGCTTCTCGCTCAGCAAGCACATTTCAATGTAGGCACATCTAATCCAGAGAGCAAAGCCGAGAGAATGGCACCATTTCACACGAAAACAGGCAGAAGTGGCCAAAACCCTTATATAACACAAAAGGATCAACAGAGCGGCTGAAAAACAAAACACCTCTGTGGTGCTGGACTGCACTGCACGCATGGTGCCCCAGAGACTCGCCTGCCCTGGATTCGGCAGGGCATTCAGATAGCTGGGCTTTCTAAATAGATGAGGAAATGCATCCAGAGCCCCCTGTCCAGAGAGCCTAGGAGAGATAACGTGCATTGGACACGGAGGGAGAGCTCCGAATCTGCACTGAGCAGCATGTTCTGGACGGTCCCGTCTGCTGCCCCCTGCATGGATTCATCCCTGCAGGCCAGCAGAGGGAAAGGAAAGCGAGGAGAGGTGGTCTGGCATGAGGTCCCCAAAGAAAGGGTAGTGAGGGGCATAAAAACAAAGGCTACGTTGAATTTTGGTGATGGATTGAAAGCAAGGGAGAACACGCAGGATGTGCTGAAAAGGCAGGTCTTGTTCTGCATGGAAATTTGGCATCTCCCTCCTGCATGGCCACACAGGGCTCCCGAGCCTCTGCCCGACTTTATTTTCCCTGGCAATCCCAAAGGACCTAGGAGCGGATGGCACTGTCTTGTAAAAGTGGGACAGCCCCCCTGGGGTGACACCACGGAGCTGCTCCCTCCCTGCCTCGTACTGATTCCCCCAACACCGAGCTGCTTGAAGCCAGTGGTCCCATAGCACAGAGGGGGGTGCCCAAAGAGCAGGGCAAAGCCTGGGCACCCCATCCTCACCCTCAGCTGAACGCCACCTGGTCAGCACCCAGCATCTGCCTGCTAACATTTCATCCAAGTTTATACTAAGTTTCAGCCCCTTAGAAATTGATATCAGCTGCATGCTGGTGGCCCACGGCTACAGGCTCTGCTTTGATTTACTTCCAAGCCATAGCAGCAGACGGGATTGTCGAGCATGAGCAGCTTGCTCTCAGCCTGCCCAGCTACCTGGGCTGGTGGGGAGGAAGATAAAGCAGCCCTCCAAGTGTTATGACAAGAAGCCTTTTAGCAAAAACGAAGCAGAGAGGCTCTGTTTACAAGAGCCGCTTGTAAATGGAAACCAAAACCTAAATTTGAAAGGAAAACCACATGGCCATAATCTCTCTCCCGTGAAAGGAGTAATAATTCCGATGTCACCCTGCAAGCTAAATGGTCTCCCCTATCCAGAGGAGGATTACCACTGCATTCCTGGACCATACCTGACCCACAGAGCACACAGCAGCGCGGGGGGTGGAAAAGGCCTCCCCCCTCACCGCTGCACCTTTCCCTGGCACAGCCAAACCCAAGGTTATGGAACAGCTCGGTTTTCGTTTACAGAACAACCCAAACAATTTTTTTTTTTTTTTTTCTGGAATGAAACCTCGCTGTGAATGTTTCCAGCAGGGATGGATACCAGCCTGCTTCTGCTGTTTCACTGCCAACAAGCACCATGCAAAGCAAGTGATGTGTTCCCTTCTTAATGCTTCAACTTCTAGGTTGCTGCAGCGTTTATCTTGCCACTGGGCATCCTACACAAGGACTGGCCTTTGGCTTGTGTTTCCTCCCCAGAGAGGAGGAAACAAATCCTCCCACCTCCAGGCACAGCACCCATGGAAGTTTAGGGCTGGCAGAAAGTGTCAGAATCAGCCAGGGGTGGCAATGCAGCAGCTGGCAAAAAGTATTAGTTATTGGCTTTGCTAGCACTCTGTAAAGTAAACAGGGAATACGAGACAACATGAAAGGAGGGAGACTAAAGCCAAAGTCCTGGTTTGCAGGTCTCTCCCAGCAGCTCTCCCAGGGAGGGAGTAGCGTGTACCCACACAGCCCATGAAGTCACAGGCATAAAAAAAATGCAGAAGAAAACAGGCAAGTCTCTCCTTGAGAAAACTCAGTTGACAGAGGGAAACTCCGGCACGCAAGACATGCAACACGATGCCAGGGTTTTGCTCCTCCACAAAACGGTTATGATCAAAGGGCTCTCTGCAAAGAAATCCCTCCAGCAGGGACCTCCCGCCCTCACCAGACGTGGAAAAGCAGGCACGTGCACGAAACCCTTGCCCTCAGACACAGCCATCCCCTCCCAACACCCACAGCCACCAGCCTCTCAGTGCTGGAAGGAGCAAAGCAGCACGGATCAGTGAGCACCGTGATGAAGACAGTGGGAGCAGTGCCTGCATTGCAAAGCACCCTCGCTGACAAGCATTTGTGTGGCAAATGCTCACATGAAGGTGTCTGAAAAACTGCTGCACCCAGTGCTTCCCAACCCCAGAGCCCAGTGAGCTGAAACCCTTCTGCTACTGATGGTTTTCCCAACCGATTTCCAGCTTTCGGTTTATACAATTAGCTGTAAATTCCAGGGAAAGTGTGGATGATTTTATTTTTTTTTCTGAGTAAGATGCTTTTGCAGCATCACACTCAGAAATCCAAATCAAGGAAGAATCCATAAAGCATCACTCGAAGGCAAATCATTCAAGCATCAGAGGAACTAACAGCCGGGCTGAAACCCTTTTCTAGTTGAGCAGTGGTTATCTTCCAATAAACCTCTGCTAATTTAATGTAGGTACACAGGGTAATTTTCCTCTGCCATAAATACAGCAGTCATTTTACAAGAGCTACAATTTTGCCAGCGTCTGTGGGTCACTGTGCTAGCCATCACGACAGGCTGTCTTGTTGCAAAAGGGAGTGGCTTTCTTAGTTAATTGTGCCATTATTTCCAAAAGTATGATTTAAATGACAGGATATAGATCTCCACGGGTCTCTCCCGAACACACAGATCCACGTAAGTATCAGCAGTGGAGAACCATTTAAAAACACAGCCAGACCCAAAAGACCAATGGGGCTGGATCGTGGGAGAACGCTGGCAAGAAGCACAGCTCCGCAACAGCGCAGCAGCCAAGGAAAACAGGGCTGTGCTGGGGCTGCCCTTCATCCAGATGGAAAAACACAGATAAAAATTGTTAACCCCGCAGGTAGCAGCCTTGCCATGACCACCACATTTCTAATTCCAGGTGGTGTTTATTATTTCTTTTCTTTCAAGGGCTCAGAGCATCTCTATATACTCTAGCAGCTTGCAAGAGACGCGGTGATTTCCACACCGCAACACTTTGTACATGGAAAGCTGCACGTGAAAGGGACAGGAGCATTGCTGTTTTTTTTTCCCCAAACTGAAAACATTTTGCAAGATTGTGTTATCTACTCTGCAACACAAAAGCAAAATTTGGACAGAGGCAGGACAAACAAGCGAGGATTGATTTGCCAGAGGAAGGAAGGAGGCAGGAGCACTGCTGGTCACTGCCATGTGTTTCACTACTGGACCTACGTGACAAAAACAGCCTCAGGATTGTGATAGGATGAGCCCGAAAAAGCACAACCCTGCCCAGGACAGTGAGCACATGCAAAAGGATCACTGAAGTAACCAGAGAACATGGCCCTGGGAAAATGGCATTTCTGTTATTTATTCTGCATCACGAAGATCCTCCGCAGTGCTGCCCAGCCCTGGTGCCAGTGCTCTGCAAGAGAGATAGCTGTGCACAGCCCCGTGCACAATGCACATCTGTTTGCACTCCTTCACATGTGTATTCACAGGAGGCAAGTAACGAAATTCTGCACTTAGGATGCAGAAGTTTGCAGAGCTACATCCGTGAGGAAATCACTGAGATCGATCAATTCATTCATTTTATTATTATTATTTTTTTTCAATTAAATAATCTGTGTTGTATTTATAGACTCTGCTGCAGCTTTTGGTTGGAGATACAAGTTTTTGCATTTTTGGAAAAGATGTTTCAACTTTTTGCCATAAATTCTTGACCAAGCACAAGGAGATGCAAAGGAAACATGAGAAGAGCTCTTACCAGTGGGCTAAGAAAACACTTCAAAACCACGTGTCAGCTAAGGACAGATTCATGTGCAGCACGTCCTTATCTGTGCCACAGAGTTTTTTGAAAGTATTGCTGCTATGAGAGATAAAGAAATGAGAGATAAAGAAAATTTACTAGTGTGCATACATTTCCAGCAACGCGCCTACGTTTCCAAAAAGCGCTTTATAGGATTCAGCTCAGAGAGCAGCAACTGAAGCCAAGAGGAAAGATTACAGGATTAGAAACACCGCGTTGAAACCAAAAGGCAAAGCATGACTACTCAGAATCAGGATGTGACCAGTGGGACAGGAAAGACGAATGAGTTGTCCAAGAGCTGCTTTCTAATGACTAGCTGTTTCTTTTTATACAGCTAATTTTCTGTAGCAAGCTGGGTACATGCTCAGATACACATAGAAATAAGATGAGCCTGTGAAGGAGGCGTCCTCCTTTCTTTGGCAGATCAGGAGCTGAACACAGGGAGATCAAGATACAAAACTTCTCCGCTTGCTTCAGAGCAATCTGTGACCACAAGAGTTGGAGTTTTCAGGGCTCTTACACCATTCTGCTTGCTCAGATCCTGGTTCCCACTGACTCTGGGTGCCACTGTGAGTGCTTCCTGCTGCAGCAAATGCCAACCCAGGGCCCAGGCAGGTAGGAGGGGACTGCCAGGCATTGCTGCTCATCTCCGTTTTTATTTTGTCACATTATTGGAAATAGGGGGATTCTAAGTCAGGAAAATAGCTTCTTATGTCAATGATGTGTCTTACAAGGCAACAGCTGAATATATTTTTCATTTCTGCTTTAAAAGCTCAGCAAAACAACCAATACCCTACTACAAATTCAAATAAGGTCCTGCTTTGAAGTCTAGCAGTTTCCTCTGTGCTAGAACATTATTTAATTTCATAGTTTTTGGAATCTCTGGCAGAGCCAGAATGCCAGCTAAACTCTTGGGTTTCTCTTCAGATTTCTTTTTAGACACATTGCCACGATGTTAAGCAAACCCAGTAACTCTAATGAACTCTGTTTTAAATGAAAAACATGTTTTGTAGCACTTAAAAATCAATCAAGCTGCCAGAGATTGCTAAAGTAACTGGTATGAATTCCCTGCCATTTTCTACATGTGAAGGTCAAGCCTGGGAGATGAGCAGGCTCTCGGAGTTTGCAGACTGACTCCATCTGTTACACATAAAGTTCAGTTTTGGCAGTGAAAACACCAGAGAGGGGGAAAACAATAATTAAAAAAAAGTCTTATTGTGTGTGTTTACTAACAGCAGGGCCTGATCTTGTGGGGAGCCATGCACTTGGCAAGGCAGAGGGGACAACGTGCAGACACCCGCGTGGGGTTCACCCCCTGCTTGTTCTCATTAACCCCCAGAAATCGGCATCATCATGGCAAACTCCCTGCTCCAACGCTGCAGAGGCACAAGGAGCCTTTGTTTGTTTGTTTGTTTGTGTGTGTGACCTCAGGTTCCCCTCTCCTGTTCCTTTGGCCAGGACACCTGAGGTGCAGGATGCTGAAGCCGTGGCATCACTCATGGGGTGTCCTCAGCACCCACGATGGAGGGCTGATGCTGCCGGCCACAGCTGTACCCTGTCTGCAGACAGCGATAAAGAGGGAGCCATGGTTTTAATACCAGAAGGCGAGAAGACCTCGTATCAGCAAGGACACGAGAGAGGGAACCGCACAGCAGCTCCCTCCCCGGCATTCCTCCCTGGCTGCGATTAGCGAGTGCCGACCATCAGCCGTGCTGCACAAAGGGAGAGTGACAGCCACGAAAACGTGGCTTTGTGTAACACGGGAGGCTGAAAAAGCAGTAACTGCGGGTTATTGTCCCACGTGCAATGGGACACGTGTCCTCCTCATCACAGCCGGGCTGCCTCCTCCCACTTGGTTCAGGTCACTACCATGGAAATGCAAGATGAAAGCATCTCCTTTCCTATTATTAATTATTATTTCCTATTATTAGTAGTAGTAGCGGTATTGTTATTGTTATTGTTATTTCTATTTCTGATGGAACCAGTCAGGTGTCCCTCCAGCTCTGGAGGCTTTTTCTCCAGCTGCCCCTTATCCACCAAATACCAGGTGAACCCCAACTCCCAGGGATGCAGCAGCAAAGGGTAAAACCACCTTGCAATGCCCTGTCCAGGCTGGAAAGCTGCTGTCCATGCTGGGCAAAGCTAAACTCAGGGCATTCCTCTGACATGAGTCACAGCATGGGCCAAGGGAGCCAGCCTGCATTACCAGCTAAGCAACTGAAAATAACCCAATAAAGGGAACAATGTTATTGCATCTTGGAATTACGCTTGTGGTAAAATGAAAACCTTTGCAACAAACACAAAAGTCTGCCGGAGGAGAGGAGAGGGGAGGAGGGCTATTAAAATGGAAGCCAGATCTGAGCTTCTTGTCAGGCTGAATTCTTTGCTGTGAATAATAAGCTTTTACCACAAAGAGAAAAGAAAGTTTGTTCACTAGCTGGGATTTTTCCAGTACCCACACAACATCTAAAATCCTACAGGCTCTCTTATCCCAATGAAAGATAATTACTCTAAAGAGTATTTTTCAATGAACCCTTAGGGGACAAATTATGATACGTCTCTGAAAACACTCTGTTCTTTTCCCCCCACGAAAAAATGTTCCCGTGCTTGTTTCCAGGAGGTAGGCAAGCAAGCACTGCAGCAAGCAGAAAGGCTCTTTGGAAACCCGTGTAATATCGCACACCCAGGGACAGACTTCTTGCACCAGTCACAATGCTACAATTTTGCAAAATCCAGCAGAGTCAGTCAGGAGTCCCAGAGAGCGGCATCCCAGTGGAAACTCCCAGAGAAGGTACTTTGCTATCCAGGCTTGAGCACCACAGGCTCTTAACAGACGTGCGTGTACATTTGTCTACACTCGCCGGTATAAATCTTCCTACGAGCACTGGGAAACATTGGCCAGCAAATTCGGTTTTAAGTGTCCAGGAAATATGGCCTGTACGCAATAAAACAACTATTTTAAACAGGATGCAATAAGTTTTTCATGTAGGATATTTATGTTGCTGTGATGTTTTATAAATAACAGAGTAAAAATAGTAAATAAAAAAGGATTGAGCTTCTGGTGAACACACAGACTTTTTCAATCATGTTGGAGGTTGCCAAAAATGCTACTTTCTCATCCTACTGTAGCTGTCAGTTACCCACTGTTTCTTTGGAGTCTAATGATGCTGTGCACCATCTTTGTTTTCAAAGATGTTAGGGTGCATTTTTAGTATCTCTGTCTCATCTGAAGAACTCTTGACAATTGCATCAGGACTGCAACTGCTCCTGAGCAAGCATTATCACCAAAAAATGAGGGGGAAGAACCTGAACTCTATTCAGAGTACATACCTCTGCAGGACAGCAAGGACTGATTAATTCCTCATTTTCTATGCATCAGTTAAAACAAAAAGTTAAATTTCATAGATATCCATGACAAAATTCTGCTGTTATCACTGGAATTACAGCAGGGCAGGGCTTACCCTCACTGGCTCTTTTGTATCAGTACAGTATTTTTGATTGTACTGCACTGACTGTCTAAGTGCCAGAGTCAGTCCACATGGAGGGAGCAAACCAAACCAAAATATTTTTAAAAAGCAGCATTCCATGGATTGAGTATTTTAAAATAGCTACAATAGGAATTATTTTATTTACTTTTCCTTTCATTATGTAGAACAATGGCATATTCCAGACTCCCAGGAAAATTATTAATAGCACTTTGTTGATGCTGAGATCGGAGACTACTCCACATGGGGTAGGCGGGGTAACTCGCAGGCACTGGCTCGGCTCCAGCCCCAGGAACTTTACAGTGATGCTATCCAGCTTGCTTTGCTCCAAACTGCCTTCTCGTGTCATCTTGCAGAGCCTCCTTTCACCAGCATCTTCATCTGTTGTTTGAACCAGACATGGTAATTCCCTGCAATGTGGCTGGTGCATGCTCAGTCATGTCAAGGGAGGGCTCACATGCAATAACTGAGAGGATGGAGTTGGTTCAATATTTGCTGTAGCTGTATTCCACAAAGCGGTGAGGCTTCATGCCATGCTATTTTGTGAAATAAATTAGCTCAGCTCTACTAATTTTCAGAGTAATTGGATCCTCATGCAATATAAATAGAGAAATGTATCTATGTATTCATTGAAATGGTTAAACAATTAACTGCGAGAAACATATCAGAGCAATTCAGCCTTCACATCACCATATATAAGCTATGGAATTTGAAAATAAAATCCCATTTTTTTTAAGTACATCTCATGAGCTCCCTGCTAGCTGGCTTATCTGTAATAGTGGCAGGCCTGGCCAAAAACTCCATGCAGACTCATTTGGCACCGGAAAATGTTGATTAACCATAATGCAAATGTATTCTATGGCAGTGTCAATTTTGATGACACCTTAAATAGAAAAAAATTGAGATAATTTGAAGAGCATGTTGAATTTTCTTATACATACAAAAAAAAAAATCCAGCCAACAAAAGTTTTTGAAATTCTTATTTCTACCTCATTCCAGAAGAAAGCATGCCCAAATTGTTGTTATTTCCTTTGTTTGCTTGTTTGTTTGTTTGTTTGCTTTGGCACATTGGTTTGTGAAGCCCTCTGTAAGACTGGTCTCTACTCCTGACTTTCAGTAAACAACCAATCCCAAATAGCCTGGATTTGATCCTACTAGGATGAACGATGTCCTTATTCTCCAGAGCACCAAGATTGTGCCACTACTACCAAGTGCAGCCAGGCTCGTGGTGCGTAGTGCTTCCAAGCATCTCAGACAACCTCGATGGCAATGGTTAAGAAATGAACTTGTGATTGAATGCCGTGTTTTTCTTTTTATAATGGATATCTTTCATTCTATTTCCAAGAAGAACCTGAGCAACGTGAGCGTTTGTTTTCTAGAAACAATCTCTTTTCCTGCTACATGCAGTGCTTGTAATTTGTCTGTGAGCTCGCATACTGATTTCAGATAAAATATTTGTGTGCTCCCCATCACCAGTCTGGCACGTTGTTTGCCATGATTTACTTTCACAAACAATGTAAATGAGTGTTCTGCCCCTATGGGTTACTTTTAGATTGTCAGTGCTTCATTTACATGTTGCAGTCACCCATTTGTCTTCATGCTCCTGCCTCAGACTTGGTTTTTGAACACAAGAGAACAGCAACAGGGAACTACCAAGGAATGGCACTCCTTAGGATATTAAATAAATAAATTTACAGTACCGAAAACATGTCTCCAAATTTTCAATGTTGCTTATGAGAGGACAACTTAATTTTGATAAATTCACATGGAAATAATTGAAGTCACCCCAGGCTTTTTACAAAAAATGTAGTGTAATATGGACAGATACTGTGCGTTCAATTTGTGACTTGTCATTAAGTAGCTCTGTGAACATATTTTCATTAAAAAAGCATTAAACAGCTCAGTGCTACCAGCTGTTGGTGAAGCTCAGCCCCTAGCTGCCCCACCATCCCCATGCAGTTCACCATGTCCATTTGGGAGCAGACTGCAGGACAGAGCACATTCGCTCTGCAAACACAGAGCAGTGACTCATGGCACAACTAAACAGATAAACCATGAGTAAACAAGCACAGAATCTGAATATTAGAAAGGGGGCTATGTAATTTAATGATGAATAAAGAAATCTGGTAAGCTCTGCTGGGATCTCATTACAGCAGTAGTTAGAAGAAGTTTAGCTCTCCAAACCACTGCATTCTGTGGGTTGATCAGATGTTGGACAATCTCTTTTCTGATCAAGAAAATACCAAAATATTCAGTTACTAGCATGAGAAGCTGGGTTTTGGAAGGCATGTCATCTTCCTGCCCACCATGAGAAACAAGGAGTGCCAAGGGCCCCAGATTCTGTACCAAGTCCCCAGCCTGCCCCGAGGCGGGACAGGGCTTGGCATCCTCCAGGCAGGGTCCCTGTAGGGTTTCCTTTCTATTATTGATAAACCACAGCCTCCACTCTGCATGGCAGAGGTTTTACTTACTATTTTCAAAAGGAGCAATGCAACCAAGATTCTGCTGTAAGTACATGTCCAAAGTTAACAAATAAAGGAAACGAGATTTAAAAACAGGCTTTGACATACATGTGAGAAAGTCTGACCTTAAGTGCTTGACTGAGTCTATACTCACCTTGAGCCGCCAGCAAGCTGCCATCCTGCTACAACACCTGAGGGTATGATACCATTTCTAGGCTTGGAGGCTTTCAAAACCAGCCTGGATAAACCCCTCTGTGACCTGGTTGGACCTCATACCTGACCCTGCTTTGAGTAGGAGCCTCGACTAGAGACCTCATAAGGTCCCTTACAACCTGAAAAATCCTTTGATCTATTTTTCGCTCCCATGGCTAGTATCTTATTTCCATCAGTAGCTCTGTTATCAACAAGTATGTATCTTAAGATTTATTTTAAAGTGAAAAGAGGCATAATCTCACCTTGCGACTCCATCCATACTTATGCTGCCAGGGACAAGTGTGTCTCCCTGAAGCTATCTGGCACACCCAGCCTCCTACCTATATGACAAAACCTACCTGTATTGTCCTCCAACACATGATATACTGTATCCATACTGCCTTCCAAGAAAAGTCCCATCCTTGTGTCCCTGAAACACATCCAGGAATTGTCATAGCCTTGGCCAAAACCATGCCAAGGACACAATGCTAACAATCTCCTAGCAGGGACAGGTGTAAACGAGTGCTTAGCACTGTCTGCTTCTGTTTATTCTATTCAGTCCTTGACATAGTATAGGAAAAGGAGATGTTCCCCGTAAGTGGAAGATTGTTCCTCACAAAATCCCCGCAGAAGGAGAATGCTTTCACATATAGGGAATGTGGAGATAGCCATATTCTTCTCTAACTAAATACATGATACAAATATTATCAGAGGAAATGAACTGCAAGCACTGAGCTGGAGGAATTGGTTCAGTTGAAGGAGAAATCTTGTGGGGGGTCACATTGCAACCTGGAGAATGGTCTTTCAAGATCAGCTGTGTGGCAGTTGATACAGAGCATGACCTCTGTAGGCTTTGGAAAAACACATAATTATGTGGACATGGCTTGCCATTTGCAACTGTTCCATAATGAATCTGAAAAATAAAGCATCCAGTGATCATCGTCTTTTGGAGACATCCTAGGTACAGTTGGATGTAACACGAGGAGCCTGCTGCTTCCCGTGCTTTCTCTCCTAGTTATCACCTGGATACTAAGCAAATGAAGAGACAAAGTAGACATAGCATCAGAAAGTCATGGAGTCATAGAATCGTAGAATGGCTTGGGTTGGAAGGGACCTTAAAGATCACCCAGTTCCACCCCAACCTGCAATGGATCAGGCATACACTGATTGAGCTTGTTTTAAACACATGCCCTTTCTGTAAGTGTCTGTGTGATAGGTGGAAAAATGGATCGGAGGAGGATAAAACACACAGAGATCTGATGAGAAAGTGAAAAGCAAGGAACATAAAGAGAAAGCAGCATGAAAAAAATACAATGTCCAACACTCAGGAGGAAGCAGCTGCTCCTCAGTAGCATTCTTTGCTGCTGTGTGCACCAAAGGCCACAACCAGTGTTGTGGTGCTGACATGCTGCTAACACTATTGCGTGGCTTCCCTGCACCACTCTGTTGCCCTGCATCCAGACATTTTACTTTGATCTGCACCCTGAATCACAAATATCTGGGTACATAGGCTGTTCCTCCTGCTCTGCACGGTAACTAATGCAGCAGCATCCCGCTGCAGGGCCAGGAATGCAGGGCTCTGGGACAGCACAAATAGCTGCAGGCCAGATCTCACTTTTTATCTCCTCAGCTTGTGTAAGCACAAACATTCACAGGTTGAGGAAGGAAGGAGAATAATCATCTCCTTGCTCATGAATTTGGACATTTTCCTATTTTTGCTGACCTCTGTGTTCAGAAAAGTAATAGAGCATCACCACATACCAGCAAGTCATTTCCATTGTTGTTTTTGTTGTTGTTGTTCGATTTACAGCACTAAATCAGACTCACCATCAGTGTTGCCGTCTACAGTTAGGTGCAAGCAATATTATTGTAGCTGACAAGAATTAGACAGGTTTTAGAAGCTGGAACCAATTGCCAGTTACAATGAAAGAGGAACCTCTACATAAATGGCTCAGGATTTCCTGTTATTGCAGATTGATTTTTGTGATGCAAGGCAAGATTCATTTTTTTCCCCCCAGTAATTAAACACATGTGAAGTAGCATTCTTTCCAGTCCACAACAATGACTTTCCTGGAGATTGTTTTGACAGTGTTTTCAGCTGAAATATTTTACATCAATATAAATAAGTTTGTTTCACAAAGTCATGACTCCACAATGATATCATAGCACACCAATCTACTTTTTGAGGAAAGCTGTTATTTTAAGAACTGTCCCAGTACAACTCCTTGAAAAAGTCTATCTTAATTCATTCCATTTGCTTGAAATTTCTGGGCTTGCTGACAAACATAAGGCTGGTGCAAAATGCATCAGCAAAAAAGAAACAAAATATTTTTTAACATAAGCCTTAAAAGTATTTTGTTGCTTTATATACAGAAATTTAAACATGACTGTAATCCAAGTCCCCTGATGTTTTTTTCCTATATGGCATTACAAAGGTAAACTTCTCAGCCAGTGAAATAGAGCTGAAAAATGATTGCTTTTGATAGGAAAAATGTGCAGTGTTTATTACTGCCTGGAAGTGGACTATGGCCCCAGTCAAACCCTGTTGGCGTTAGTGGGGATCCTTCCCCAGACTTTATTATCTTTGTTAGCAGGAAATGCACTGTCAAGAAACTTTTTTTTTTTTTTCTCTTCTTTTTTTCTCAATACTATGATCTAACTGCTAGAGATAACACAATGGCTTCAAACAGGAATTGAGAGGACTAGCAGGATAAGCAAAAAATCACGACCAGTTGTACTCATACTCAAACAGAAACTCATTCTGCCCTGCTGAATCCCTCATGCTCTGCACATGCTCTGCAGCCCAGCCTCTGCTCGCCCCATGTCTTCCTCCCTGTACACACTCTAGGGTGAAGCACTCCTGGCTCTCCAAGTCCTCCCCATCTGCCCTCTTCAGCCTCCTCTGCCACCAAAGAGTATGGACATGGATCATCCTAAGGAGATTTTGCAATTCCAAAAGAAAAAAAAAAAAAAAAAAAAAAAGCAGATGGATACTGCGTGGCTACACAGCCTACATGTCCAAGGGCAACGTGTTTCACACGTCTCCATCCCAGTAGCGATGGCTGTGCACAATAAACGGGGCATCAGATAACCAGAGCCTGAAACGAGCCCTTTGTATTTTCACTGTTGCTTTTTATTAAACGTGGGATAACATATCTTTTATTACCTCCACCGAAGCAATTCCTTTGTACCCACAATGGCTTCGGGTAAAGACCCAACCTAATGTTCACCTTGACTAAGCCCTTCCACCCCTGGCCCCCCCACTTTGCTGTTGCTTTTTGTGCCACATGAATGAGTGCTCACTCAAGCTTCACAGTGCAGGGCAGTTTAAAAGGACCGGTTTGTTAAGATCTCCCAGCCGTCTGCAGGGGGAATTCCTCACAAAAGCAGATCTCCCCTTAGGGATTACTGCGCTACCTTTGAAGACTGCTTGCCAGCATTGCTGCTTTTTATTTGGAGAGGTATTTTAGCCTTCTGAAACGGTGGTGCATGTAACGTGTTACAGACGGTTTCTTTAAAACAGCTTTACAGACCAAGTATCTAGATGTTGATTTACGAATATCTAGCACTTTTCCACCCAGTCAGGTCCTTTGCAAAGCACTGAAGATTAGGTAGATGTAAGGACTGAGCACACAAGCCCAGCACCAGCTCTGACATGGGCAACCCAGTGGCTTGCACCTGCAGGTGCCTCATGCCCCCAAGCCTTCTGCTGGGGCACGTCCTCCACCAAGCCCCCCAGCACTGAGTCCCTCTGGAGCAAGGGAACCCACTGTCACACACAGCTCATCCTGTGGGCCACTGTGCTTTTCTCCATTAGAAAAAATAAAATAAAGAAGGTGCTGGCATTGCCCTAAGCATCCCGTTCCAGGAGAGGAGCTGCTAGCAGCCCGCACTGCACTGAGCTTACACAGTTCCCCCGCATCATGTGCTTCTGTGGGGCTCCCTCTCGCAGGTCCTTAGTTTTCCCTGGATGTGTCTGGATGTCTGACTTTGGGATCTGGATTGCATTAGGTGGCCGGGTGCCTAGAAGTCAGCCACTGCAATACTGAAATCCCTTTGGGCTCAGCCCAGAGAGATGAGCCTGATGACACCCAGCAGCTGTAGCTAAGCCAAGGGAGATACAAATTCTCCAAATGCGTCTGAAGGACCCAATGCTGCACCAAATGGCCTTCCCTTTCCTAACAGGGCATGCAGTGCTTTCCTGAACACAGGAACAGATGCTTCCCATCTTCCAAGCACCGAGCACGCACTTCTCTTTCTGACTCCAAACTGGGATTTAGTGGTGCTGAGTTCCAAAAACTGAAACACAAAGTCTAAATCCTAAAAAGCTCCCAGGCTGGCTGCTTTAAATGTCACAGCCTGGTAGCTGGGAGCCTGCACCACACAACCAGGAAGATAAATGATGGGGAATGGGGCAGCACGTGGCACATCCTCTGTGTGCAGGTAGCCCACACCTCCCTCGGTCAGGTCTGCTTACGTGTCAGGGTGGAGAAATAGTCTCCACTGCACATATTCAAATCTCCTCCAGAAAAAGAGAGGGGATGAAATAAGACAGAGAGAAGACAGACAGGGAACCCACCTTTGAAAGACAGATTTGATTGCAAGCACAAGAGCTCAACACTTATTTTTAAATCAGGAAGGTTAAGAATTACTTCTGGGGCTGTACTGTGAAAAAACAGATGAAAGTTTTTCTTTTTTTATTCCGTAGCTAGAATAATGAAAAAAGCTGCATGGAACAGCTATAACTGGATCAGGGCTCATTAATCATTTGTCTAAACCATGCCCAAGTTGTCTTAACTTCATTTTTAGAAATTCACCAGCTAAACCAGAATGTACTTTGGAGGCCAAACTGGAAAGAATTGAAGGAGCTCTCCCATGAGGTAATCTCGTAATGGCAGACTGCTTCGTCCCATGTGCAGAGCTATTACCCAGCTATTGCCAAGCCAAAGTTTCAGTTTGAATTATTCACTTATGTTTAACTGGAAAGGTCGATAATAACAAGCAAGGGTTTGCGGTGGTTGGTATGACTCGGGGGCAATGCAGGTAAACAGACCTTTGCCATGCAGGTGACAGGCACTCGTCCTCAAAAAACTGAACCTCAAAATGAAGGAAAGCAACTCAAGACAGAGCCAGAGGGACAGCACTACGCTCATGGCTGCCAGAAACAGCAGGTCCTGGAGCAGCAAGGCTGAAAGACCAAGGACTAGCAAAAAGCAGCAAACCTTCATTATTTCACATGCACTGCGATGCAAAATTTGAGGATTCACTGTAATTGCAGGATGTCATATCATGGCATGAGAGTTAAAAGACAGAGAAAACAAAACATTCAGAATGGAAAAGCTGTCAGCTTCCCATATGAAGGAAGAGAAATAGTAGGGCAGAAACCTGCCTTAGCTGTTAATAAAGATTCATGCCTGCTAATTATCAGCTGCAGAAGGTGGCAAGACCCTTGGCTGACAAGGCATTCTGGAGAGTTATGTTCACACAAGTACAAGAGACCCCAGAAAGGCAACAGACATCCCAGTGCCCTGGGAAACTCGCTGGGAAGAAACGCAGCACATCCCAGAAGGAGCTTCTACACATTCATAAATTCTAATTGAATGCAAAACATCCAGGAAAGGGACCTCAGAGATGCAAAGAATCCAGTGAAAACATCTGCTCACTGCACGGGAAGATGGGTTACGTAGCCAAGAAAATATTAAACCGCCTCAGGAAAGATAAAGCAGCAGTATTAGTGTCCTAGCAGTAGGCTTAAACCTCCAGAAATAATAAAAGCTAACTCTTGCTTAGGGGAGGTTCAGCTGCATCTTACCGAGACCTGTCCCTGAGCTTCTTTGAAAACCTGCTCTGCTGAGGGATATTTGTCCATTTTAATCCTGAAGGACAATAGCCACAAAAATAAAGATAGACTGCTAATTTTGGGTGCCCAGTGAGAGTTGCTGTGCAGAACCAAATAGGGGCAGCAGCCCATGTCCGTGGGACCATGTCCTGAGAACTGGCATTGGGATAATAACCCATTAGCAAGGTCAATGTTGGGCATTAGCAGAATTTCAGAGATTCTTCAAATAAATCAAGAGGTTAAAAAAAGAAAGAAAAAAGCAGTTTATGCCTATGATTTCAAATACTCACAAGAACACTGCTCTTACACTCTGTAAGAGCCAAACTGGTTTAAATTTTAGAAGAAACTAAGACAAAAAGCCAATGAAGACTGAAGGAGCATTGGCACCAGACAGTAGCCATCCATTGTCTTAGAAACACCAAGCCTGGCAACTCAGCATCTGTGCTGAGAGTGGGAAAATGCCTCACGGAGCAGCTGCTGAACTCATTAGCGTCCAGGATGTGTCTGCTCTCACAGCCACCCCAAGGACATCCCAGAAAGCATAGAAATCAGCCCTGTTTTGAGCCTACTCCCATTTCCCACCTGAATGGCACTCAGAGGTTACAGGGACTCAAGGTAAGTAGTTATCTGAAGGGCCACTTGCCAGCAGTTTGGTTAAAAATCAGCTGCTTAGCCTGCTTCACAGGCTTTACCTTTGCTTTTCAGGAACAGCCTCTCCATTAGTACTTGGTGAAAACTGTAATTTATATCCTGGCTTGCATGCTGCATCACGCAGAGATAAGCAGCCTTCATTTCACCAGCTCTCCCTTTCCCACAGTTTATCAGTAAATCCCATGATCCCCATTCTGTTTAAATAAGTCACCTTAGGGCAATGCCTGCGGCAAAGCCCATGTCTCCAGGGGGGCTGCAGCACCCACAGGCTTGCTCCATCTCTCCAAGCTGGAAAATGTGCCACAAAGCCATAGCAGTGCCATACCGGGCAGCTAAGGAGGTTTTGGGGAGCCCAGTAGTGGTCATCCATCACTGTGCTGGCAGGAACAAACCCCAAGTTCTGGAAATGCAGAGCTGTCAGTGCAAGATCTGGCCACCATTCCTCCCTGCTTTCACACACAGGCAATCTCCAGAATAGAAGTGAATCGCTCAATAATTTCTTCCTAATTAAGTACAAATGATTATTTTTTTTTAACTTAATGGAAAATATATTTTAAGAGATGTTTATCCCAGAAATCAGATTTAAGCAATATGAGGGATTAGAAACAAGACTTTATAGGAGGAAAATTTGTGCTGGAATAACTTTTACCAAATAAATGTTCATAAAATATAACAGAGATTGCCAAGCTGACAACTGTAAAAATGCAAAACTGCGCTGTACCATGCAGTCTCACATAGTATGACCTTTGAAAGAAGTGGAGAGCATCAAATGAAGCTAGTAAGAATCAAGCACAACATGAGTTTTACCCGAACAATGACTATTTGAACCATGAGGCTCCATGCCAAGGAATGATAAAGTTTTCATCTCATCAAGGGCAAACTGGACAAATTCACAGAAGAGAAATCTGTTGTAGTTACTAAACACATAGAAATTATATCTTGCTCTGCAAGTCCCTGAGTTGAAAAGGGTTGAAAGCTGGAGAAAAGCAGCATGAGAATGTTGAGAAGAGTGACCTTGGCCACTCATGAAGATGAGTTACTGGGACAGGTGAGTTGCCAGGGCCACCCAGCCCGATGATCCTGGTGTCTTTAGGTGGTGTTTTAGGCATTGCAGCTTGGTGGGCAGGAGGTGCCCGAAGTGTAGAGTGAAGGAGTATTGCCTTTTTGTAGGGCTGTGTGGAGCACTTGCACATCACATCCCTGTTTACCGAGGAGAGCTGGAGGATCCATTGGCAAACATTCACGGATAATGGTTCCTGAGAAACACCTCATGTTCAGTGACCAAATATCCTGTTCCAGTTAAACAAGTAAAACCATCTTAACCCAACATCACTGTTCATCAGGGTGAAGTGCAGCAAGCCTTCAGCAAGCTGAAGGTCACAGCTTGCTTGGCTTTCTTGTTGTTCAGGTCTCAATATTCACATGCTTTTTGGCAATGGTTCACATTGTGGTTCTGTTTTGTTGCATCAAAAAAGCAAGTTGTCCTCTACCAGGCATCCCTAGAAAAGGCCTGGACAAAGGACTTCAATGCTGCCCCTAAATGGCTTAATGACAGGGAGGTGGTTAAAAACAGATCCTAGACCGATCCCAGGGATAAAAGATTTCCGCTGTTACGATGACAGTAGCATTATTGAGGGTAAGAACAGAAATTACGTTATTTAGAAAAGAAACATCTATAATCAGTTGACAAGAGACTTGCAGGCAACCAGACAATGCCATTTACTTTTCTGGACAGACTTTACCATAGAGAAACCCATCTCTTATCACCACCACACCAATCTGACCAGAATTAGGAATATTTCCCCAATACAAGATAAATGGTATCAGCAAGCATAGCCCTTTAGCCACAAACATCTGGCAAAAATGACAAAAATGTGATTAGCTAAAAAGAGGTTAACAGCACAAAACCTCACTAAACTATGAAGTAGGGTTCTTAGTTGCATAATGTGGGCCAGCTTAATGTTGTTTTAATCTTAAAATAACAGAGCATCTAAGGTCTTTCATTTTTTTCAGCACCACAGGGAGCGCGTGGAGGCTATTTGAGCTGTGAGCTAAAATGGAGGGGATAGGTGACAAACAACAGCCTGGACAAACCCAGGACTAAATACTGCTTTTTCCCTCCCCACCAAAATCTGATATTTTGACAGCTGAATGTGTCTTGCTCTCCCGAGAGATGCAGAGATACGGACTGGGACCTGACATCACAAATTGCAGCAACAAGAAGCAAAAAACAGCTGCACGCAGTCTGCTGCAGCAACTGCAGCCCAGGCGCTCCTCTACAACCGGTAACAGTCAAGCTCATGAAGTATAGGATAAAATCAGAGTGGAAATGGAAGCTGCAGATTTCAGTCTATGCTGAGAATTGGTTCCTATTCATGCAGCCCCAGGTCTCCCTCCCTCCCCAGGTGTTGCAATTTTCTTGTTATTTCTCCAACAAGCTTAACCTAGGTTCTGCCCTGCAGGATGCTCCCCCCCAGCAGCGCAGGAGCCACGCAGCTTGCCAGCAGCCCCGTGAAGGCGGCTTTTCTCAGCCTGGGAGGAGAGCTGTTGTGCAGAAATCTGCTCCCTCGGAGAAGAGGAGGAACTGGAAGATAACGCCAGAAGAGGACACAAACAATAGACACCCAGCAGACTCGCGCGCACAGAGGGAAATGCCCTCACACAATAGAAAAATGTATAAGGCGCATTGAAATGCCCACCCATGTTTGACAACGCTGTAGACAGTCTCCTATTCTTTATCCTCCAGAGTCAAACACAAAACAAAGGCCTATTTTTTTAAGATTAAGACCAGAGACACTGGGATTATATAAGAGATTTGACAAAATGTATAATGGAGGGACTCGGCATGCAAACGGGTTTGGACGGGTGCCAAAGGCTCAGGTCACAAAAAATACATTGTTTTTTCTTCTTTTGCTTTTTAATCTTTATAAATAAGCACTGTCAGGCACAAGCTGTTGTTTTCATTTTTCTTTTTTCTTTTTTTATAAGAAAGATATGACAGTGATTTTTTAAACTTGGGAAGTACTTCAGATTCAACTTTTCCATGACAACTGTAAGTCTGAAATTAAATATGCCAACACTTCTGCTATTTGGGGGTGAGGGAGAGTACTCCTTGGTATTAAGAGCAGAAAGTTCATCTAACTTCCCAAGTGCCTTCTGACATTAGCATACAATATGCAATATAAACATATACATACATACTCACACACTTTCCCTAAATGTACATTATTAGCCTTGGCAGCTCCTGTGATGAGATATTCTTGTCGCTTTGCCACCCCAAAGGTAACATTTTTGCTAAGAATTGGAATCAATTCAGTTGTCTCATTCACTTTAGGACTGGGATAAGGAGAGTGGAACTAGACATGTATCGTTTAGGGGAAAACTCACACAGTTCAGAGAGTTTTCTGTAGCCAGTGACACCCCATTAGCTACATTAGGGACCTCTCTGGCTTAGAAACAAGATGAAGCAAAGTAAAGGGAAAAAAAAGCTGCCACCAACAATTAAAAAAAAAAAAAAAAAAAAGCAAGATCTATCCTTGACTTCATTTTCAGTGTCTGCCTGGAGCCACTGTGCAAGCAAATCTGAGGCAGACTGGCACAAGGATGGGCGCCAGGTATGGGGAGACACCATAAAAAGGTGGTGGTGGGGGTATCCTTCAAATTTTTAGGGTCACAAAGTGTTCTGCTTCATGAAACTCCTGGCAAAACTGCTTGAAAACATCAGTATGTTCAAGCAGAAAAATAAACATGGCATTTCCGATGGGATGCTCGTGATGACACCATCCACAATGCGTTCATCTCTTTTTCTAGCAACAAGTACTTGAAAATATTTTAAATAAATAAAATAAAATCCAACCCACCAGCAGAGGTTTTTCACAGGACGTCAGGTATCAGCAGCTCAGGTGTTAAGCAAAGCCTCGAACACAAGATTTCCTGACGAAGCCACAAGGTTGAGCAACTCTGCCACAGCAGCCAAGAATTCCCCTTGATATCTGCACAGGTTGAGAGTGCTGTGCTGGCCTTTCCCTGTCCAGAAAACTTGCCAGCTGTTTGATTCAAAGCTTCCCTCATCCTCCAGGAATCCAGATGCAGCTTCGGCATGATCCCAGCTCAAATTATTTTTAAAGCCCCTCTGTGCTCTTTAAATGACATGATAATTAAGATTAGAAAACAACAATCAATCCAGAATGTGAGAATAACACAGAAAGCTTAAAAAAGAAAAATAAGGTTGGTTTCAATTGTGCAATCCTTCTCTAGGATGAATTTGTTAGAGACAATCTGGATAGGAATCTTTTAAGTAAGCCAAGAAGTTTAGAAGGGATAAAAGGAATGTGTTAGTGAATCCAAACTGTTAAAGCAATTTTCAGAGTATTTTGCCATTTTTAAGTGTAGCGTTCTGGCTCTTCAAATATTTTGTGATTTTTAAGAGGTATATTTTATTTTCAAGTTACTGGGGAACTAAAGCAGACCATCATCTTGCTAAGTACATACATGTGTGCTCCAAATGCCCAGAAAGATAAAATACTGTAAAACAAGACTACTCAGGAAATTATTATACACAGGAACAGCATAAATAACCAGCACTGATAAGACCAGAAAATTGCCATAGGTAGGCCAAAAAAAAAAAAAAAGTCAAACCCAGTCCAATCTCCAGCAATAACTTAGCGCTAGAAGTGGACAAGCCTTGTGTGGTTCTGCTCCCACATCCCTTCCCTCTTCCAGCAAAAAGTCACTAGAAAGACACTGGGACATATCCCAAGGATGTAGCTTCCACAACTCTAACAGAGCTTTTTTTTTTTTTTTTTTTTTTGCCATTTAGTTGTGTTAAAGAGGACAAAGCATGAAGAACTGGGGCATCCAGAGGCCCATCTCTCTATAAAGGCTGCCTCAACCAATGTAACTGTCTTAGCCATTTTTTTGTAGAGTGCTACTTTAAAAATTGCGGAAAAGAAATCACATCAGAATTATTAGCAAGACAGTGACTTTACTATTCTTTGATTAAAACAACACTGCACTGCACTCGGGGATTACAGGAAAAGGTCAAACAAAGGCTTTGCACTAACAAAGCTGCTCTGAAATCTTGGAAAGACCTCAAGTTTTGTGGAGCTAAACCACAGCTGCGAAGGTACAAGGGAGCAAAGTGCCTCTGTAGGGACACTGCTCCCGAGCTGAGAATTTGTATTCTCTGCCATCAATTCTCCTACCTCTTATACTTCATACTGACCTTCTTTTTTACACTTCTTTTTTTTTTTTTTTTTTTCAGAGGGCATTCATTTAGTCTGGCTAAGAGGCTTCTCATTGCCGGGGAGTAATGACAGCAGAAGATGGAGGGACATGAAGGGGCTGGTCCATGGAGTCAGTGGCAGGAACCAAGAGGAGCATCCCATGGTGGCCCTGGCTACAATGGGGTGGATGGTGAGTGTCCCCTCCATGGGTTTGGCTCCTCATCTCTGCCAAAGGCATCAGGCCTGGCACAACAAGAGTTGCCTTCTGCATTACCGTGGCTTTGTATAACCAAAATATTGCCTGCATGATTTTTTTTAATTTTTATTATTATTATTTTTACACCCCTCTCTCAACATCAAAATGTATTCTAATCTCTGGCACATTTAAAGCTGTTGTTAGAAAATCCTGTAACAAATTGTCTTCAGATAAATTAGCCAACATTCTTTATTCCTCAGTGATATGTCTCATCTGCAGGACTGGCTGTGCATTTTACTGTGTTCAGTCCCAAGTACACATGACAGGATAACAAGGAGAACCTGAAGAAAAATTCATCTCTGTGTGCCATTGGCTGCTTTAGATTCAGAACTCAGCCTCTTATTATTACTATTACTATTATTATTATTACTATTAATAATAATAATTTTAAAAGGCAGTTCATCTGTATATTATATTTTTTCTTCATTTTTTTAATAAATAGTTTATAACTGATTTCATATCACACCTTCACAGAGAAACATTTTAGCTGTAGAAATGTAGCAAAGTAGGTCACCCTTCTGATGGATTCCAATTTAAATAATATCTTGGTGCATCCTCATGTTTTAAGGAAGGGTGAAACTGTGAAGATGTTAGAAGCAAAACATCTGACATCTGCTATGGCCGCATGGGAAATCTGCCTATGCCAAAGACCAAGAGTGCAGAACTATTTTAAGAACTCTTTCCACTGTTGAATGACTTGGTGCATGTTGAATGAGATTTTTGCTAGCAGGAATTATGCCACCTGGAAGCCAGGAGACTGGCACAGAAACATCAGGAATTATACCCTGAAAAAGCATCAACACAGAGAGCTGGCCATGCACACGACATCTCTGAACTCACAAACCTCTGTTGCGGGGGCTCCTCCCGTGCAAGGCTTTGCTAAAAGGCTTTGTCTCCTTCAGCCCCAACCACACACATCTGCATCTCATGGGGATTACCCTGGTGTTGGTTTGGTCAGAGTTGCAGTCAGGTCAGAGACTGCCTCAACACCAGCATGGACTGCACTGCCCATAATCAATCTTACAGGACAAAATGGAAAAAAATTATCCAGTGTCAGCCCCTGACACCTCAAGTCCTTCCCCATTTTGCACGCTTCCCCCAAGCAAGTCTTGGGTCGGTTTTCTAGATGCCCACATGTTTTTTTATCTTCTCGCAGCACCACAGAAGATTAAATAAGTAAATAACCAGTAGGACATGATTAATCAGTGAAATCAAGCATAACAGAAAGGCTTTGCAAAGTGTCCCTCAGATTTGCTTAAGAAATTTAGTAGTTGAAAACAAGGCTTTTACCCTGAGCTCTCACTTCATGCTCCAAACCAGTGCCTGATGCAGAGGAAACAGCATTTGCACAGCTCAGCCTCCCATTAAAGATTTTGGGCAAAACATGCAAGCAATTAGTATGCGTGAGAGCTCCTTTATGTCTTTGCTGTTGTTCACCAGAAAGTACTTGGGAAATTCTGCAACTGAGTTTTAAAGGGGAAAGGGGGGATAATTGTAGCCAACTGAACCTTGACAAATGTTTTTCCCTAGCTCTATCAGATGTGAACAGATTGCATATCCACTTACAGGAAAGTGCAGGCTTGCTATTACACTTCAGAAGGAATCTCCATTAATAATTTCAAGTATTTGGAAAAGTTCATGCACTCCTGCTGAGCTATTGTTGAGGAATTTTTGATTAGGTAAAAGATTTTATTTTTTCTTGAGCCAAGAATGTGCATTTGGCAGAACGACACACACCCAGTATGCTACTGGAATGGTATCAATCTTGGCACAATGCTCTCCAAGTTTCTCTTGCTATAAGCACTGCTTGGGGAAAAAAAAATAAAAAAATAAATAAAAAAAAGGAAAAGGAAAAGAAAAAGAAAAAAGAAGAAAGGACAAGAACATAGAAGATAAGTGTTGTTTCCATGAAGAGAATACAACGTGTCTCTGTCCCTGAGGAGGAGGTCATAGGGCAACAGGTGGAATGAAAGCCTCCAGCAAAAACTCCTTTAGAGCTTTCTTCAGACAGGTTTAAATCACTCTGCTTTACATAGGACTGGCCTTTGACTCGTGCTATCGCTTGCCCCGGGGCACTTTGCCACACAGGCTTTCTAAGGATGGTTTATAAGGCATCTACAAGATGTTGCTGAACTGGGTGTATGACAGATGGACCTCACGGCAGGCAGGGGCTGATGAACGGGCTGGCTGAAAAGCCTGATTAGCAAAGCACGCATCAAAAAGGCAGCACGGATCGAGCGACACAGGAAGAGTCTTTTTGAAGATACACAGTTTAAATAAGGAACAGAGCTAATTGGGCTTTTAGAGAATAATTATGGATCATATGACTTAGTCAAGAGTGAAATGCTTGTCAAACACAGCTAGGCTTTATTTAATCTTTTATGATTAAATCCCTTTTATAATTCTAAGCTTTGGAATGACTCCCTCAGCACCAAAGAACAAATTAAACCTGCTAAATGGAGTTTAATTATACTCTGATAGCTGTCCCCACTCCCTCCAAACACTGATAAAAGCCTTTGGTGCAAATACTACCACTAAATCATAATCAAAGAGAAGCCCCTAGTTTCGAGCAATGGCTGAGTTTCTGCTATTTTGATGCTCTTTCCTTTTATCGAGTAGGAAATGGCTTTGTGCCACTGGACAGTTTACAAGTTACACCACCACCAAGGGGAATACTTTTAAGACAAGTGTCTAGGAACACGCTCTGATGCTTCTGCCTTTTCTACACTTTGGGGATAGCTCCAAAAAGGCAGTTTGATGCCAGAGAAGCAAGAGCTGTGCATTTAATTTTGAGGCTCCTCTCCCCACAGCAGATTCATAGAACTGGGTAAGGCACTTTGCCTTCCTGCAGTGTTTACAGGGGTTGGGAAAAAATCCACCGTTGCAAGGATGCTGCACCCTCAGCTCTCTTGTGAAGGTAGGCTGCAACCTCCACACTAACACCAGCAACAGCTCAGCCTTATGGTAAATCAATAGGAAAAATAAATAAATAAATAAATAAAAATAATTAAAAACTCTGCTGGGGTCAAACATACTGTGCTGCCAAAGCTGCTTCTCACCATGAGCTGTCTTCATACCGTGTCCTTCTCTCATCTCCATAAAAAGCCTTCAGGAACCCGTTATGTTTGGTGGTGCAGATTTGTTCTTTCACCTTCAGTGATACACCAAACCATCACAGCCCATGGCATAGCTGAGGTCTCTCTTAGAGCTGTGAACCCCTGAGAGATGTGTAATCAAATGCAAACCTCGAGACCAATTCGAGGAAAAAAAAAATTCGGTTGTTCCTGATAAGCCAGCCACAGTACTGATGCTTAACTGCTGGTGTGTTGAAAGCGTTGAATGGCTTTTACTCTTGATCTACACATGCAACCACTTTCCTAACCAAACTGTCAAAGCTTAAGATAAATATCTCAAAGACATACCAGATTAGTTGACTCATAGACCAAAGACAGGCCTCAGGCTACAAAAGTGTGTAAAAATGGCTTGTAGGCATCCCTACAGTCTTAGGATAGGCACTGTATAGTCTGTATTCCTCCCTGTAGTGCCGTTTTACCAAACACCACCAACATTACAGGCTACAAACATCTTTAAATACGTAATCTGAATTTGCATGAGAAATAACACCCCAGAGATCACTAGTGTGTGAAGATTTCCCTCCAAAAGGAAAAGTGGTTATGTAAAGGACATAATATTATCCAAAAATAGAGAGATTAACACCATTTGCATCAGGAAAAATTAAAAAGCAACAGAATTCTGGATCTATTTGTAGCCCCAATTAATTGTGTGGTATTAGCAAGCACTCTGGGTAACAATACAGCCGCCAAAAGTTGATGTTGAAACTTCCAGTGTGCCCCACGACCTCACAAAATAGTTTCGTACCCAGCGTTGGGTAACATTTTCAGTGCAGGGGGTCCTCTTTGGTTTCCAGCTTGCATACTCATCGACTCTAAATTCATTAATGATTATTTCATTTCCTGTGGCTATATTCAAAACCACAAAGTTCTTGCTCATACAGAAATCTCCTAGTCAAAGGCTTAACTCTGCATTAATTCAGCATTACCAGGAAAGACTAGCCTCCTGGCTGAATTCAGCCCTCCGTTATCCCTGTGGAGAGGATGTCCTGGCTTGTCTGCGACACAGCCGTATTTTCTATCACAAATGTTGGCCAGGCAGTCATTTATCACCACAACAAAACAAAACAAAACAAACAAACAAACAAACAAAAGCACCCACTGTGCTTTGGACAGAAATAAAGAAGCTAGCCACACGATTTATGCAGCTATATTCAAAATATTATGTAGATTGCACATGTGTTCTGACCCCCACATAAAAAAAAAAAATAAAATACAATTCCATAGGAAACTCTCAAGCATAGTAAAGCTTATCACACACATATTGTATTAGACCTGTATCAGCTGAACACTCTCCGCCTCTTTTCTTTTTCTTTTTTTTTTTTTTTTACAGCCTATCTTGGGCTGCTTCAGCTGTCCTGTGGTTGTGCATGGTGCGTTATAAATAAAGAAATAAAGAAAATATTTTCTCACTTTGAAATCCACAGAAATTACATAATTTCAAATCACAAATTAAGAACTAAGTAGTCTTTGCTTTCCTATCATCATAAATGAAAAAGTGTTTTGACAAGAGGCTAATGCAAAATGGGTCAAGGATGCTGGTTTTGAGCACAGTTATGAGGATAAAAGTAATTTGTAATTGTATGTGACCTGGCTGATTCTCTATTTCTATCTAATTTGATAGCCAAATGTATTTTACAGGACAGCTGCAAATTAGTAGAAACTTTTTAGGGATCTTTTATGTGCCTGATCATAGTTGCCTGATCAACCCCCTCTCTCATTGATATCCATGTATGATCCAGACCTAGAGGGTTTGCAAATGGCAAAATACGTGCTCTATGAGAAGGGTAGAGCAGTCAGCTCTGAGAAATTTAAATTCAGTGAGTTCTGACTTTGACGAAACACATTTATGTGGTTTTGTGTTGTTTGGAGCAGCAGTTTCTTTTAGTCAGATTTTAAGCAGTTGCCTGCACATTTAATATCTCATTTGTTCTTGATAAAGCCTGCAGTTTGGAAAAATCTCTTCCCAAGCACATGATTTTGGAACAATTTCTGCTCTGCTGGCCAGCTACTCTAAGTCCCTAGAAAGAAGTCAGGCAGCCTTGAAAGGTAATTATGTCCTGCTGGGCATATGCCATTAGCCCAGAAATTACACCAACAGCTACACAGCATTACCTGGAGGCTTGTATGGAAACAAGCTAAAAAAATTGTAGTGTCTGCCTTCCCTCTGTTCTTTGAGATACTTCTTAGCAGTATGAAGTTATAATATTGGCATTTGTTTTAATATTTTACACTCCATTACCCTACTCCTTATCTTTGCACAGATCCTTATCTTTGCTTCATGGATCTCAGAAGCATGGGGACGAGGTGGAAGTAGAAGAATAAGGTGGCTATCACACATATGCAAGCCATGTAGGTTTCCTAAAAAAGAGGCAGAAATCTCATTAAGCTGTGGAATGAAAGACAGCGTAGTTGGATTTTTGTGGCTTTCCCAACTTGTCAATTTGAACTAAAATGTGGATATACAGATAGACTGTAAAAAAGGCTCAACGCTATTAACAAGTGGGATGTTTTAATGCTTTAGGATACCTATTGTTTGAAGACCATGATGCCACTAAATGCAAGCGGAAACATTCAACCGCCTCTCGCTCACAGTTTATCTCACATTTACTCGATTAAATGGTCATTAGGATTTCAAAAGCTGCAGTGGACGAGCCAAGCCACTCTCACGACGCTACAGACCATTTACAAGAAATAAATGTCTGGCTGGTTTGAAGCACAAACCGTAAGCCACGAGGGAAGACATGAGTCACAGCTGGGAGAGGCAGGGTGGCTCTCGTCACAGAAGGTGGGCATGAGCAGCAGTGCCAGGGCTGCCTGAGCAGAAAGCTGAAATCACCACTGGCCAGGGCCGTCCAATTCAGCAGGCAAGGTGTTTGACTCTGGATTACCCAAAGAGTTAGGAGAAAAATCATCCAAAATGTAAGTGGTGCCAACAGGCAGATCCGGTGCTTGATGAAGAGAGCGGATGGAAAAGGCTCCTGAGGTCTGCAAGCTCCAGATCACACCGGGACCATCTCCATCCACACGATTTGTGTCTCCAGAACGGATATGGACAGAGCATGGGTTTCAGCCGAGTCACTGACACTCAGCATCACTAAAAACTGCCAACAATACAGGTGTTAAAGCTGTTAAAATACGCATCCCAAATAATATATATTTTTAAGTGTGCAATCTATTATTTACTAAGTGTTTACTGAAACTCCTGACGTGAATTAAGTGCAAGGTCCCAACCACAGTGCACTCTGGGGGCTGAGTGAACGAAGACGAGCAAAGTCAGCCAAAAGAAAAAACAGAACAAACCCAATAAAAACAGCGTTCCTAACCCCTCGGCTAGCTCCATCTGCACGCAAGCAGAAAGCTGCATAAATCTGCCTCAAAGCTGCCCCCTGTATAAGCACCTTCCAGCCCAAGTCTCCAGCTAAGGCCTCATGGACATCTTTGCAGTTTTTGGGTCAGCAGGATTTACACACACAAATGAGTGAAGGCAGCTTAGAGGTGAGACACCACTCATGAAACTTTCACATCTTATAGCAGGAGGGATAATAACTTTGGCAGTGGTTACCATCAATAAGCCAACTTTCTAAGTACTGTTTTGCAGATGAGATCTTTAAAAAAAGAACACATTACAATTTTCCTCATTATATAAAAAAAATAAAGTAATAATAATAATAAATTGATGTTGTCATGCCTTAAAAATAGTATGCAATCAAGAGGGGATAAAACAGTACAAAGCAAAACTGGTTACAAAGTCAACATAACTTTCATGTTCCTTGATATCTGAAATTTTCAGTCGCAATTACACTTTTAGTTTCTCCTCTCTTTTCCCAGATACTTTCTCCAGGACTCAGGCACACTGAAATGGAGTAAGCTGGGAAAAATCCTTAATGTTAACCTTAGCCAAAACCTAAAAATAATAAATCCTTCTGAAAGGAAGCTCAAAAAAAAAATAAAATTAATTGAATGTTCTCTCTTGAGCCAACAAAGATGTAAAAGTAAGATACAACAAGCATGCAGAAATCACTTTCATCTACAACAAAGCAGGTCTCCCAGGATTTTCCAAACTTATCTGTTCTTCTGTCATTCAAGGTATGATGATTTCAACTATATACACTGAAATCTGATTAAAAAAACAGTATTCAAGATGCTGTAGACTTCAAACTGTAATTTCACCTAGAGAAACTGTTGCTGCATGCACACAAATGCAGTGTTCTAAAATGGTGCTTTAGGGAAGGATAAGAGAATTTATTTTTATGTATGTATTTTAATACTTATACCTTCATATATACACATGCAGAGTTTATTATATGCATTATAAAGATTATATTTATAGGTATAGTAGTATATTTTACAAATATATGTTAAAAGTAAAGCTTGTCTTAGTAGCATTTTGCCAAAACCATACTTTCTCTGGAGTACTCCACAAGGCAAGTTTTCCTGTCTGGTGTGTAAAATCTCACTGGATACAGTGATGCTATTAATATTCCTATAACTTTCCAAGTAAACTGTATTTCCCCAGATATTTATGGGCACAAGCAAATTTAAATGAGGATTAGAAGCTCTTTAAAAAAAAAAATCTTCCATCATCCTCTCTATATAGAGCTAGAAATCATGCATTGCTTACTGTGTCAATAATATCTGGCATATTTTAAATTTTCTTTCCCTTGATGAACTACATCAACCATTTGGTTTTGTTTAGATGTTTATACTCCACAAGCATGCTAATCACACAAGTGATAAATGTAGTCACTTGGGAATTTTGCATTTTCGATTGACTCTCAATAACTTACAATTATAAACATTAGGTCATAGTCTCAAAGTCTCTCTATAAGCAGGCAGTATGTCCTGGAAAACCATTTTCCTTGTGTGGTCTGAGCATTAAAACACCACTGGCAAAATGTCAGTAAATATGCAAGCAGTTTAAGTTTTTATCCCACAGTAAATATCGCTTTGTTCCTCAAAACAAATCACTGTTGAAGTTTGCGGGCGCTTAGCATAACCTCCTACCCATTTCTTCCCCACCCAATAAGTTTTAACGCCAGCTGATGAGAGACACTGATATTATAGTAGGAGTTGGCTGCTGTTACCAGGCACAGTAGTTTTTAAAGCACAGATACGGTCTAGGCATATTGCTTAAGAAAGAAAAATATTGAGACCCATCCAGTCCCCATCACTGCCCACACACTGTGAAGCTGCAAAAGCCTTTGGGGGGCAAAGAGGGGGCTCTTCATACCTGGGCTAGGGCTTATACATGTATTTAAGGAGGTTCAGGACACTTGTCCCCAAACTACAAGTTATTGTGTTCACAGTGTCGTTCTTATAGGACTTGCAGCCCCTGAAACAAGGATCTTAATTACTTATTTAGTGACCCTTAGTAAACCTTCCCTCGGCACAGTGAAGACTTGATTTGATGGTGGTTTTTATTTTGCTTGTTTGTTCATTCCAGGTTTTACAGCTTAGTTTCATAGCAGAAAGTAGCCCATTCCTAACTTGTTATCTTGATACACTCTAAGTCCAAGGACATTGGCTTCAAAACGTGCTTATTACAAAAGTAACAACCAAAAAAACCAACCCAGTCTTTTCAATCAATGACTCATAAATCTTACTACTGGGCTGATAAATATTGTCAAGGTTAACCAAATAAGTCAGTCAAATATAAGTCAACAATATGGATTTTTTTTTTCTGACAATTTTAAAGGAAACAGCATCAGTACGGAGGCAGAAAATTGAAAGTTTGCTGGGTCTGCAGTGCAACAGCCCACACTCCCTTCATGTGAACCGACATCCATCCATCCATCCACATCAACGGCACCCTCTCTGACAGCTGGATGGCATTTGTTGTGACAAAGGCCTCTCAAATATAATAAATAAAGAAATTAAAAACATCAGCTGAGTTTTGGGCAAAACAAACAAACAAACAAACAAACAAACAACCACGACCCAACAAATGAATGAATGCCACAGGAGCGTCTAGAAGTCTTTCACATGGACTAGCCTATGAGCTGGTAAAAACTCATCTAGATCTATGGAAGGAACAAACAAGCTCACTTTTATTTAATTTAAACCAATTAGCAATAGAGTGATCTCTCTCCTCTCCCTGCCCCAAATCCTGCAGTCATTGGGAATTTACTAAAATGCACCTAGTGTCTACTTAGAGCACAGGTTTACTGTGCTGATGCCATTTAACAGTGTGCAGAGACCACATTAAAAACAAGTGGAACAGCCTAAAGCACAGTAAAATTATGACTTTTTCCTCCTTTTCTTAAAAATGACAGCAAGCTTATAGCTGTCACAGCTTAAAATATCATTTCACACTTCCCTGTAACCCCCGTATAAATTATGGTTATCAAGGAATGTCATATTCTATGTCATATGCTTCCCAATATTCATCTTACATTTGGATTTCTCATTTCCGTTGACAGATATGAGAGATCATATATAGCCTGTAAACACCCTACTTCTGATACCTCTCAAGAGATTTGAGCCAATTTGTGTTCTTACAATCTTTCCCATCATATCAGTTAATTCAGACTTTTCTGAAGAAGTTAATGTTTCTTGAGATCTCCACCCATTTTTTGCTAGATTGTACCCCCCACTCCAGAGATCTGAGCCAAAATAACAGCTTGAGATTTGGTTATTGGCTTTAGGACTGGAACTATGTTTTCAGATTCCAAAGACACAATAACTGCTCTTAACCTATAACAAATAATTATAACAAAGAGATTTGGTTTATTTCTAACTTTCTTTGGTACACGTCATATTCATAAATGGAATATGAGTATTTCCTTTTGTATTGGGAAACAGAATGGAAGGTGGGGAAAAGAAGGCAGGGGAAAGGGGAAGATTGGAGGGTCAGATAGGATGCAACCTTGGAAAGTGTTTCGGGCCACTTGATCCATCTGAAAAGGTGGCCTGTCTCCCTGGTGGTACCGAGCACATCATCTGCTGCTGGCTTGCATCCCACAAGCTGTGAGGTAGCCCTACTGCAGCTCAGGCATTTACAGCACAGAGCTTAGGCATGGGATTGGATTTAGTCCAGCATCACAGTTCGGAACACACTGACACAAAGAAAGTAACTTCATCACATCAGCATCCTAGGTTTTTTGGAAAAATAAGCATGCAGACCAAAAAAAATCTGCAAAAGATAAAGTTCACTAGTTTACCTTCCTTTAAAATCACAGAATCCCAGAGTGGTTTGGGTTGGGTTGGACCTTAAAGACCACCTAATTCCAACCCCCTGCCATGGGCAGGGACACCTCCCCCCAGCCCAGGCTGCCCCCAGCCCCATCCAGCCTGGCCTTGAGCACTGCCAGGGATGGGGCAGCCACAGCTCCTCTGGGCAGCCTGGGACAGGGCCTCACCACCCCTCACAGTAAAGAATTTCTTACAGATATCTAATCTAAATCCCCCTTCTTATAGTTTAAAGCCATTCCCCCTTGTCCTAGCACTCCACCCCAACAGAGCCCCTCCCCAGCTGCCCTGTAGCCCCCCTTTAGGCACTGGCAGGCTGCTGTAAGGTGTCCCCAGAGCCTTCTCTCCTCCAGGCTGAACACCCCCAGCTCCCTCAGCCTGTCCCCACAGCAGAGCTGCTCCAGCCCTCTGAGCATCCTCACGGCCTCTGGATCTGCTCCAACAGCTCTGTGTCTTCTTGTGCTGGGGGCCTCAGAGCTGGGTGCAGGGCTCCAGGTGGGGTCTCACGAGAGCAGAGCAGAGTGGGACAATCCCCTCCCTGCCCTGCTGCCCATGCTGTGTTGGCACAGCCCAGGACACAGCTGGCTTGCTGGGCTGCAAGTGCACATTGGCAGCTTATGCCCAGCTTCTCATCAACCAACACCCCTGAGTCCTTTTTCTTGGATCTGCTCTCAATGCATCCTCCTTCCAGCCTGTATTTGTGCTTAGGATTGCACTGACCCAAGCGCAAAACCTTGCCCTTGGCCTTGTTGAACCTCACGAGGTTCTCACCAGCCCAGGTCCCCCTGGATGGCCCCTTCCCTCCAGTGTGCCAACAACACCACTCAGCTTGGTGGCATCGGCAAACATTCTGAGGGTGCACTCGATCCCACTGTCCATGTCACGGACAAACATGTTAAACAGCTCTGGTCCCAGTACCTGCTCTGAGTGTCCCTGAGGAACACCATTCATCACCGGTTTCCACTTGGACATCAAGCCATTGACTGCTACTATTTCAGTCTGACCATCCAGCCAATTCCTTACCCAGAGTGGTCCATACATGAAATCCACATCTTTCCAATCTGGAGAAAAGGATGTCTTCTGGTACAGTGTCAAATGTTTGATCTAGCTCATTTTACTTTCAAGCACTACATTTGTCAGGTTGTAAAATTGACGCAGAGTATTACATTTCACTTACCAGTTCCATGAGGATCTGGAAAAAGTCATTGGTACTTTTTGCTTGTATATTTTTCATTCTATTTGTTTATATACAAAAAAATTACAGAACAGTGCCCATGCAGCACACGGCCAAGTATCCATGTGACTGCGTTACTCTAAAATTATCTGTCAGTACCTCTGAGCCCTCCTCACAGTTAGTTACCACTCACCAACTCCTGTGGGTGGCTATTTCTAAAGAGCTGTTAGTGTCCATATCTAGCACTAAATGTGTCAGTAACTCAAATATTTGGCAAGCTTGGACTTCTCTCTGTCAAGTGATCAGAATGCCTTTGGGGATGATCAGCCGCTGTGAGTCTGGTGACTCACAATTGAGCTGTCCTTCATCCATGTCCCAAGGACTTCAATAAATAAATAAATAAATAAATAAAAGAAGGTGGAATCTTACTCCAAACTTCTGAAATTTTGTATAATGACCCTTAAATATAGAAAGTCAGGAGAAAGCAGCTATAAAAGTTGGGCTGGCAGTTAATTGAGTGGCAGGGACATGTCTGCCTTGACTTCATCCTGTAAATCCTCATTGTATAGTAAGGTCCTACTCAGAGTAAAAGTCATCACAATTGAGCAATTTCTACACACAGTGGAAAGTACAGTCATAGCCTCTCTCTCTGGCCATTGAATCATTTCAAACTTGCTGCAAGTTTTTTTTTTTCTTTTTTTTTTTTTTTTTCCAGAAAGACTCTTATTCTTCCTGGCTGAGAAATACATGGAGAAGTTCCACCAAGAAGAGACCTCCTTGTAATAGTGCTAATTGTCCTTTCAGGATCCCTGTTTACAGTAGTATAGAAAGGATGTATTTTGTCTTCATGCACTCCTATGCAAACCCCGGGTCTGACCTTGCAGCCTCTGGAACAGAGTCACGTCTGTTCGGGAGATGATATCACTCATGTTGCTCCTGTATCAGCTTTCTGCTGGCATTGGTTCAGTTCTTCCTATAAGCAACAACCTCCCTTTCCCCAGCCCTCAGCTCATTTGAACCTTTTATTGGTATAACTGCTGTTTTCTCAGTTATTCCAGCTTTAAGGGTCACTGGAGAGTCAACCTCCAGGTCAGCTCCTTGCCCTGTTACTATTCAGAAACAAGCATCTGTGAAAGTCACCTAAACTCACAGAACAAGACAACCCAACTCTTCACCCTCCTAATAAAAGAAAACAAAGCCAAAGTATCCCAACCTGTAAACCAGCAGCCTCTAGACTGGGTTTGAGCAGGAAGTATACAGACAAAAGCTTCTCTTTTTTATATGTGTCTCGAGCCATCTAATCCCAGAACTGCCACTTTGAACAACTTAATAAAGAGCAAACTTTCTGTTCTTTGAACAACACCATGGGCTATTCCTCACAATTGTATCCCTGGAGATACTATATGATTGATGCTCAGATCTGTGGATCAGGTACTGAGAAAAACACACTCAAACATCTCCGTCCACTCTCAAAAAAGAATGCAATAAAATACCAATAAAAATCTATTATTTCAAGAATTCCTGCACACTGGTAACATTAGGGCTATAATTCTCTTTCAGCTTTTAAATCATGCTGTACAAAAGACTTACCATGATTTAGGTACATTTAAGAGACTCTAACATTAAATAAATAAATAAATAAAAATTATCCTACTAGGATTCAGAAGGAAAAGTCAACACTGAGGGCCAGACAAAGCATGCTCTGCTCCAAGCTTGCATGAATATGTTCCTTGAGAAAATATGTTCCTTGAGATATGTTCCTTGGGATATGTTCCTTAGGATATGTTCCTTGAGAAAACCTTCAATTTAAACACAATTCTGCTTGATGGCAAATATTTTCTATATTTCCTTGTTTTGTTTGTTTCCAGGGATATTTGTTCCACGTTAACAATGACAAGGGGGACAATCAAAAAGAGACGGCACCATCACAGGATGTTGAGCACAGCCATGGAAGTCATTCAGACAAGAGATAAGATTTCCCACGTTCACCGCTTTCAATAACAAAGCTGAAAGCCCAGCCAGAGCACCAGAGAGGAAGAAGCACCCGATACTGAGGCACCAGGCCATGATTTGTGAGACTGATGACTTCAAGCCTGCAGAACTCAGCCATAAAATCACATGCACTAGGGCAAGGCATAGAGCCGGTGTCTTTAACAGCCTGATTGTCACAACCCCAAATACTTCCAGGTACCTCATAAGCACAACCACAGCCTGGGGATGGCTGGCTTGTTTGAGATGAGGGTGGCACTAGTGCTGCCCACGTGAGCTAGGAATCAACTTAGCCAACTAGACACCTGGATGTGTAGCACACAAGGAAGAAAATTACTCTGCACACATTTCTGCAAGCTAGGAAGAATCTGACCTATGCAGCAGAGAAGAGAACTTCTCCAAGGTAGGTGCTTACATACCAATGCTTGCAAGAACCTATGACCATGCCCAGACATCCCAGAGCAAATCAGTTCCAAATCCAGAAGCCATATTTCCACATTACAATTCATCTATTGAGACCAATGTCTTAAAGCTTGGTACTTCATATTAATCAGCAGGAAAATAGCTGTACAACTTCTAAGTAGGACTGACTCGTACCTTTCCACAAGGGACACCACTTCTTTCCGCCTAGGAACCACTTCCCTCTTCCCATCAGATAGGTTCTCCATGCCCTGTAAACCTTGGCAGCCCTCCTCCTCACTGGTCCCAGGTCACTCCTCATTTTTGAAAGCAAACGACCAGGCTGTTCCAGTTGAGGTCTCACCACAGATTTGCACAGTAGGAGTAATGTTTCACTGGACACACTGCAGCACCACACTTGCTTGTCTCATTTCCAGTTCCTGTTTTCCCCATAGCCAGACCTTTGCCAGCTGATGAGTCTCTCACTTCCAGCGTCATCTCCTGATAGAGAGAATTGCCCCATTAATCCCTCTGTTCCAGACAGATCTGCCTTACCTCTTTAAATAATACACGGAACAACAAAGGGTTTTGATAATCCCTGCCGGAGATCAATTCCTGCCAAGTTTTGACCACTGTTTATTTTCTCTCATTCCTAAACATCTAAGTACCAAAGGCAATGATCCACCAAGCAAGATTGTTAGAAAAGCAGAAACATTCCAGTGACTGCATCTATTCCTGCAGGGAAATACTGGAGAAAGTCTGACTGAGGTGACATTTCTAAAGCAGAGGGTTTTTGCACTCCCCTTTGGCTTTTCTCAAATGATGGAAAAAGGGGGCATTTCTCAGCACCTCCTTATGGTGCTTGATTCCTCAGGGGAAAGCTCACCTCAGTTCCTTTCTAAATTCTAGGAAAAAATCCAGAGATTTCAGTGACATAGCTTTTTCCTTATTTATTCCAGTTAATGGGCTGTGTAGGCTCTTCACCACCATGCTCTGGCAGTTCGGATATTTCAGGAAGACTCATTCTGCACCTCTGCACTTCCAACTCTGCTTGTCCCGGTGTGAAAACTAATCCTGTATGGCTGGGGTTTCCATAGCCCTTTACCAGCTGCTACATTTCCTGGCAGAATATTTAAAAAAAAAATCTATGCATCTTTATGTACGCAATCAGACCCATCTCCCCGCTTTTCTCTCTAGGCTGATCAGATTGAGTCACGTCACACAACACAGTGTGAAGGTCTACAGGGAGAACAGCGTGAGCTTGCCATGGCATATTGCTGATGGCTGCTTCTCCCCTCTGGACATATCCAATTCCTGCTTTGACAGACCTAGACGTGCTCTCCAGTCTCCTGATCAGGATGAAGTTTTTCCCACCTCTACACTTAACTTGCAGCCCTATTTAACAAAGTTAAAATACTTGCAAGCAAATGAAGAAAATCTTCAAGGCAACTTTGCAGTCATCTGTACACAAATGTGTGAGGGCGAAAGTCACACATCTAGGAAGGAAAAATGCAGACCCTTGGTCAAAACTACTGGTGAGATGCTTTGATAACTAATAAGGGAAAAGGAAGTGCAGGCTCTGTCTTCGTGTTTGGAAATAGCATACATGACCCTAAACTTAAGCATCTTCTCTGGTCTCAGTAGTTTGAGGATGTTGATAAATGAAGGAGGATGCAGAGTAACAGAGAGGCTGACCTGAAGGGGAGGGAATATAGTGGATCAGCCTAGCTGGCTTGTCAAAGTCTTGACCATATTCTAAAATGAGATTTGTGATTTTTTTTTCTCATGTAAGTTACAAAGTGCTACCACATATGGGAATTACTCAATCCTTACCAATCCTATATTCCATAGGGCCCTATCCTTCATACATCCATTCCAGATCGTGAAGACACAGGGCTATAAATATGAAGGGCTGCTTGCAATTTCCAGTGAAGACACAACAGTCCACTGTGGATTTTCAAGATTTTATAAAATTGCACATCTTATATTTATTTATAAGCAGCCCAGAACTGCTGACTATCCAAACAAGTTATGTGAGAATCGAGCTGTTTTTTGTTAAAAACAATACCAATATGTTACTCACGACCAAAAATTAAACAAAAATCTATGGTGAGACGGAAAAGTGCTAAAAAAACAGAACCTAATTGTTCATATGCAACAACTGCTGAGTTAGACAATTCCTTGTAAAACACAATCATATTACTTCATCCTGAAGGGAACTGGGAGCCACTGCACAAAAGATGAATACCAGGCTAAATCCCATTTTCACCATCACTTAAAGCAACATAAATCTGGAGAAGCTCAACCAAAGACAATGGAGCTACATACAATCTGCATGGGTGCTGCAAAACAGATTTTGATCCTGGCTAACTTGTCTTTTCACAGGCAGTAGAAAACAAACAAGAGGCATTCTTGCTGTCTTGGATAAGACTGATTTGTTTAGCGCTTGTGTGTATGTACTGTCATATCTCAACCCAACTGTCTTCCCAGCAAATCCATGCTTTACCATTATAGATATATAAGGCATTGTTAGGATATTTTTAACTTTTTAGCAGTTGTTATTCTAAGCTTATTCAAAATTTTCTTTTGTTATGACTTTCAGCTACATGCTGTAAAATGAAAAACAAAGTGGCTAGTACTCTAAACACCTTACAAAGGGAGTGACTGACCATCCAGCTGTAGCCTATGAACTACCTCAGAGCATTTAACAGAACAGTACATTGTGAAAAATTTACTTTATAAAGAAATACATTTAAAAAATGATTTTGAAAACTAAAGAAATAAAGGTTTGCTATAAATGATACAAACAAAAAACAGTAGCTTTCTGTGTCCCTCAAAGTTTTTTAAAGATAATGCATTTAGTCTGATTTAGCCTAGCAAATAAGCTACCGTCCTTTATGTGTCTTGTTGTTTTTACAGTTGCTACCAAGCAATAGTAACAATAATTAAAAATTAGGGAAAAAAATGCATTTAATTGTAAGACTCATGCTTCAGGAACAACAGTTGCCAAAGAAGTCATTCTCTCCAAGAGGCCAACAGTTACACTTCATAAAGATATCACAAAAGGTTTCAGGGAGATCTTAATGCCTTCCAGTTATAGTGTGAAAGGTACAAAGGCATCCTCAATGAAAATTAACTATTTTGTCTCCAGTAATAAGGACGAACTTGAAACTAATGCCTTCAGCTTAGACATTTTTTAAACAACAACAACAAAATAGTTTCTAACAGAATATAGCATCTAATTCTGTATTTATCAAGAACCTGCTCCTCCAAAGAAGCCTTCCTCATAAACAGACACTACAATGGCTTTTCCTTTAGTTATTGAGATCCAGCTGCAGAGAGCTCATTTGACACTTGCTGGCTTGTTCAAGACTCAAATATTAGAAATCTCTGATTCTGTCTGTCATAATTAACAGGCAGCTTGGGATGATTTAAGAGCATTCATGGTCCAGGTCTTCCCCACAGCAGCTCTGTTTAGTTGAGTAGGCAACACAGGGTTGGAAACATTTGAATAGGACCATTCGTGAAACTTGCGTTCTCCAGCATGTCCCGCAAACACAAATCCTGTGTCTCCAGAGAGAGACACTACACGGGCTTTTCCAGCTGTTTGACCCTGCTTTGCAGCACTTTTTTTTTTTTTCCACATGCATCCCATTGTAACAGACAGGATATTGAATCTTTTGAAACAGATTCAATTTTCTGTAATTTTTCATCTTCTTGGCCACCATATTTCCAAGAACAAAGGTCAAGATGGCATTTAATGAAAGGATTACTATGTTTATTTTGATTCATTCTTCTAAAAAATAAGTACTACAAAGCAAAGCACCAACTGGACAATGTGGAATGTAGCCAGGGTCTTCAGTCCTAAGATGCAATTAGGAGGATCTGAACACAGTAAAACTTCCTCTCTATTTCTGTCCTGAAGATATATTTGTCCTGCATTAACTCTTTGTCAATTCCTTTAGGAAAATTCCTTGGAACACTTTTCTTTTCATTGGAACAATTTATAACTGTAATGGCTCTAAGGTCAATGGAAATGTTTGAAGTCTCTTTGCCCCGGTACTCAAAAATATCCAGCAGACCATATTTGCAAACTAGGATGTGTAAATAAATATATGTGTACATTAGCCATCCTGCTACTGACTACTTGTTTTCTCCTGCTCTTTTCACTCCACCACAGCTATTTTCGCTGGAGATGTTCCAGTGATGTACCATTAACTTATTCCCACTGTGGAAATACTCGGGATATTTTTGCAACATAAGAAAACATCACAAAAATCTAATTTGTCTCTCAGTGGATATGAAAAAATACACTTAAAAGGGACTTTTTTTTTTTCTTTCTTATCTCAAACAGTAGCATTTTGTTGAACTGGAATGACAAAATCATCCTAAGAAAACAAAGACCAGAGAGTTATTTGAAGATTCAGTTTACAGTGACCTTCTTTGCTGTAGCAGGAACGCTACGTCTTAGGGGTAAATCACCAAGTGATTTTTTTTTTTTTTCTGCAACACATAAATTAGTTTTTTTCCTTCATTTTATAGCTGGAGAAATAGCCAACACTGAAACCGCAGAGTAAAGCTTAGTGGGCAACTGAAGGCAGACTTTGGCATAACGTGGCTCATTGAGGAGCATGGAAACGTAGCCCAGGATCCAGGAGTATAGCTCAGCTGCTGGCAAGACCATCCTAAGGTTAAAAAACCTTGCCTCCCAGGGCCACACTGCCTTCCACTGATGTAAATCTGGAGGGGTGTAGAAAAGGCCCCTTCCAGGCACGTTCAACAAAACCGCTACTCAACAGCGGGTCAGTGTGAGGACAAGAAACAGCACAAACAAGAACCTGTCCAATAAACCCAGCTTGGAAAGTCAAGCAGAAGACTTGCTTCTCTGGTGAGATGCATTTGATTTGCTTTAACAACTTTTTGTGTTCTCTTTTCATGGAATGGTAACAAGAATTATGAAGTGGAATTCCAAAACTGATGCTATCTGGCATAAGCCCAGTGAAGTCTGTAGAGCTATGTATATGCAAACCCCTGCAATACTGTTCAAACAGCACTGTTAGTACCCACTCAGGGGACCAAAAGAGGGATCCATTGACACAGGTTTGGCTTCCAGGAATAATTGAGAAGTGACTAGCCCTGCAAATACATTTTACATGTATTCACGAATGCCGTGTAGATTTCATGAGATCCTGGGCCAGCTTGAAACTTTTCTGCAGGAAAAGAAGCTGATTCAAGATCAGATGCAAGGAGAGGGTTTGAATGCACATCGAATCTATTTTGAACCTACAGGAGTGGCCAGGAGTGTAGTTCTGTATAAACAGGAAAAAACAAACAAAACACAACTTTTGTGCAAAAAGCTCTTCACTAAAGCTATACCAATGAAACTCTTGCTTCTCTACAAGAAGTTTCAAAAATAAGAGGAAAGAGGACGTGTTAACTTGGTCTAAAGGATAACTCTTTCCCTCTCTCCCCACTAATTGTATACAGCAAATGCTAGCTGAACCTGAACTCCTGAAGCAGACTCTTACAAGACTGAAAGACTGAAATGGTCTGAAATCTTGGAGGGGTCGGGTTGTCCTCTCTTTGCTCTCTCATCCCTGGCTTAATAGCTTTGGTCTGGAAGAAAGGAATGGGGGAAACTGAAGGGCGAGCAGGACCAGGGAAACACATACAGGAGTAACATTTTAATAACTTCTCTTTTTCTACTACAGAAGCTGGAAGGCAAGCAGGACAAGGTAGAAAAAAAACATATCCCACATTCTCCGTTATTAAAAAAGCACAAAGTGGCATGTGGTTATTTTAAAAGTGGAAAAGCTTAAAGCGAGAAATTTTCAGTGAAAATTCCAGAAAATAAAACCCAACATTTTCTATAAGCCCCTTCATTTCTCAATTTTGAGATTTAAAGGAGTTTCACCAACTGTTCTGTAGATACACATTTTAAGAAGTGGATAGGTTGGTGCCAGTCTCTTGTCCCCCGGAACTGATAACAGAATGTGCAGGAACAGCATAAAACTGCACCAAGGGAGGTTCACACTAAATACATGGAAATTTTTCTTTAAAAAAAAAAATCTTTTTTTATTTTTCTTTTCTTTCTTGGGTGGTCGACCACTGGAGCAGGCCTCCTAGAGAGGTGGTAGATGCCCCATGCCTGTCAGTGTTCAAGTGATGTTTGAACAATGCCCTCAAGTAACTGCTTAAACATTTGGCTAGCCCTGACGAGGTCAGGTAGTGTGACTCAATGATCTTTGAAGGTTTCTTCCAACCAAACTATTTTATTATATTTTACAGACTCCAGGGAGTAAAACATCCTGTGGAGGAGACAGTTTCTTGAGGAGGGGAAAAATAACAACCAAAACCTAATGAGCTTTTTATCCAAATATATTATATATCAAAACAACAAAGTTTCTCTATCTGCCTAAGCAAATATACTATTTTCCATATAACCAGCACATTATGTAATATACCAAGTCAACATCTGAGGCACCACAGATGTCACAATCTGAGCCAACACTTACCCGTAGACTGTCTGGGCTATTGTGTAGACGACCAGCCTCACCATGACTGAAATCATCATGATACGGATTCCCAAGTGGACAGAGACCAGCCCAGACTACGAGCATGCAAGGCTGCTGCTGTTCGTTGCTCTTGCCTTAGGAAGCTGCAGTTAAAAGGATTTGTCTATTCCCAGCTGGATCAAGAGTTCACCAAAAGTAGCTCCAGTGACCCCTGGTTCTTCAAGTCTCTCTCTCACCCTTCACTTCTGAACCACTAACATCTACCAAAGACCCTCAACCCCATTTTCACCCGTTTTTTCTCTTCCCACAGATGCTTTTATAAAGATTAAATAATTTTCCCCCTTGGCTATTTTTGTTTGAATTATAACTCATTTCAGCTTTCAAAGGCAATAATCTTTAAGCTAAGGGTTTTGTCAGAATTCCAAAGAGCAATGTTTAGGAAACAACACTGCTTTTTGATGCAGCTATAATAATATACAACACAATGAAAATTGTGTATGATAATAGCATCTTGTTGAATAGGCAAGATGTCAGATTTACAACATATTAAATGTGTTGAATGTGATCATAAAGATATTAACATTCCACTGAGACATCAGAGCTCCAGGCAGGAAGTTATTTACAATGAAATAATGCATCCAATTTGCTCTTTTACAAAAATAATACCGAGCATACTTTTTTTGTGTGTGTTTTCACAAATTTCTAAGTTGTCAGCATTTACCCGTTGCTCGTAAAATATTATTGTAATAGTTTGTGTACTCCTTCAGTCATTTTGCAAGCTTCACCATCTGACTTTTTGGACTTTGGCATTTTGGTACAGAGAATTAGCTGTCAACTTGCCCCCTCGAGGGAGGGTAATGAGTCTATCAAGTCAACATGACAACTGCTGTTTTATATTGGAAGCTATGCAACACCAATTTCTCCATAGAAAGACTTTTGTTCTTTATACACTTGCTAGCCCAGATGAATATTGTCCTCTACTTCTCCAAACTCTCTCTGCTCTAACTTACCCTTGTCTTATAATAAGCCTATTCATTCTCCAAGCACAATCCCTTTAAATATTCAGATTATAGCTTTGATTTTTTTTTCTCTCTTGTGTACGCACTGCCTTAGCACCCAGCCCATTTGAAAAGAAAGGAAGAAAAACTGTTTGATGTGTGCTTACTGCTGAATGGTTGCTTGTATCAATACACTGAATATAGGCACTGTGCATTTCACCTTATTTAAATTCCAGTGCAGGTTATCAGTTAAAATGGATGTGGTTAGATCTTAAGTTTATCAACAACAACAACAACAAAAACACACACAAGTACGTGCTTGCAATAGCTGGGTGTAAGCTAAATGTTTTATGGACTCGTACCTCATTGTTTGAACCAGGATCAACAACAAAATCAACACAGCGTGGTGGAAAACACTCTTTAAGCAAGAAGGATTTTCCAAATGCAATTAAACTCTGGGACTACTGTCTGCAACTGAAATTGTTTTTCTCTTCAATTGTTAAACAGAGCAACCCTCAACGAGATCCAAACGAACTGCTTTTTTTTTTTTTTTCCTAAGCCAAAAAGAAACTGAGTCAGCACTGTATGGATTCAGCTCTCCATTGTTTGTGCATATAATTGGAACATGAAAGAAAAGGCAAACTATACCAGCAGAATGACATTTGCTACTGTTGGTTTACAAAAGAAGCCAACAACAGTCTGAAAACTGAAACTGAGCAATAGAAAAAAAAATCCGGGCAGAATTTGAGGGGAGGTTTTTTACTCTAAATCAAATGTCAGCTCTGTTTACTTGGATGCTCAAGTCTCTGCCTCTTAGTTAGTTTGAATTTTAAAGACAGGAGCACTGCAGTGACACATGGGGGTCTGTAGGAGACATAAGCAATGCAAGCCAAGGGTACCGGCACAGATCTTCTCTCTGTCCATGACAAACCAAGCCCACTACAATCCCTCTGACCCCAGCAGCTCCAGCTGGCGTGGCAGCGATACCGAACACTCAGCAATGATTCACACAAGAGAAAAGTCATCTTAGGACTCATGGCACTGAGGCTGAGAGAAAAATAAAAGAACAAACTCAAGGATAGGAGAATTCAGCAGATTATCAACAAAAAGAAAAAAAGCAAGAAAGCAAGAAAGCAAGAAAGCAAGAAAGCAAGAAAGCAAGAAAACATATATCACATATTCCCCAAACTACCACAATCTGAAATGAGATACATCCCAGGTAAATATCCCTGCACATCAGCCGTATGCACCACATAAGGTATCTTGCACACATCTGCTTTGCATGATCTGGTTGCACAGCAACTGCTGTCCCAAACACGCAATGACACAAAAACAGACAGGCGCTGCTAAAAGTCCCCAAAACCTGTCCCCTGAATGCTCCTCCTATGGGGCAGTGACTTTTCCAGCAGCATATGGGCTGTTCTCTCTCATCTGGGATGTCTAAAAAGCTTTATCTATTTCACTGAGTGTAGTTTAAATATTTCACATCCAACTACTTCTTTAAGCACCTGCCTGCATTGTGCTCCTCCTGCTGTCCCACAGACCTGCACACCACAAGAGGGGATGGAGATTTCCTAAACCAACGAAAGAAAGAGGAGAAGAGGCAGTTGAGGGATGAGGGAGCAGCTCCTGTAGCTTAGCTCCAAGCCCAGTCAGGAGAACAGGCATTTCCCCAGGGTGCGTGAGTGTGGTTTTGTTTGTTTTTAGCTGATGCTTTGTTTGTCTGGGTTCTGCTTAAGCAGATGGAGTCTGGAAGTGTTTAAATTATACGTCTTTGGGAAGTGATTACCTCCCTTCTATCTCACACATACATGTCGCACAAGCTACCAGCAAGCTAGAATTTCTCTTTTTAGTGTCTTTACCCATTTTTCTTTCTATCCGTTTCTGTTTCGCCCCCCTTTCTTCTTCTTGTTGCTTCATATATTTATCCTCCCATCCCTCCCTCTTCTGCCTCATCTCTTCGGACCATGACCAGTGCAGAACGATCCAGCTCGAGGGGTCTCTGCCTCAGTGGGAGCAGTAATACCAGTATTAACTACGTCCTGCTGCTAGCAAGAGTGGCTGCAATCACGCCTGTAAGGACAAAGCAGCCTGACCTTAGGGAGCGCATACAATACTCAGGATAATTACAAAAGTCATATTCCCTTTGGCGGCTGATTTTTATTACATATTTTGTATCAACCACGGGAGGCCCTGGGGCTACAATTCTGTTCGTCTGGAGCCTCTGTGCTAGACGCCATGCCCAGGAAAGTCGGTTCTTGTTTAACCCTATACTCCGTGGATGCAAACCATAATGCGATGCACCTGGACTTCATTATCGATCGAACCACCAAGGAGGGCACTTCAGACACAGCTCTCGGCTCGCCAGTTTTAAAGCTCTCCAAAGTGCTTTGAAGTGAACATGAAAAACTTCCGGACTACACGAGCAGCTAGCTGCCAGACCTCATCCTTTAATTGTAGCACTATCTACCTAAGGGCACCACTCTCAGTAATTAGGTAGTGTTCTGAAGGATCATTAATTATATTGCCTCATTTGGGAGTGAGCTGAATGCGCTGAGGAGACACCTCCCAGTAAATCCACAGCACCACTGTGTTTTACTGCATGAGGCTTTGCTCCAGCCAGTGACACCCGTACCTGACATCTCAGGTGAGCTGTGATGGAGCACTAGAACAGACTGCCCAGGGAGGTTGTGTAGTCTCCTTCTCTGGAGATATTCAAGGCCTGTCTGGATGCCTACCTGGGCTGCCTGCTCTAAGGAATCTGCTTTGGCAGGGGGGTTGGATTTGATGATCTTTCGAGGTCCCTTTCAACCCCTTCAATTCTGTGATTCTGTGGAAGCATTCCTAATCTCACCAAAATTCAGGAATAATAAAGATCTTTAGCTGTAGGACCTAGGACAGCCCACAAGTAGGGGTATGTCTGTGGTGCTACGCTTATCCAGCAGATACTCACAGCATTCCTCAGTACCTGACAGCAGCCCTTTTTCCTTGGCACTCGCAGATAAGGGAATCAAAGCAAACCAAGGACTGACTGCATTCACAACTCTGATGCCTTAACCTGCTACTTTCTGTGCAACAGTGAGAAAAAACTTATGGGGGAGCTGAGACAGATGCCTTACCATCATAGTAGCATATGCTGTTTTGCGAGGAAGCAACGTACCGAAGCTGAATTTTATTTATTCCTATGAACACCAGTCTACATCTGATAGCAATTTACAATAAGATTGTTTTACATATATAAAAAAGCAAAAACTTGTGAACTCAGAGAATACTTGTACTTGTTGCATCTCTTCCCAAACAGCGTGCTAGCCAGCTGGCCCAGAGCACGTACAGGTGAGGCAGAGCACAGCACACCTGGCAGGGATGTGCCACATCGCAGAGCTGCCAAGCAGCTTGGTTTATCATGATGGTCTGATACAGAGCTCAAAGCTCTGTACCTGCACATCATGGGCTGCTTCATAGGACAAACAGATTGATAAAATAAATTCTGACACTCCTCATTTTCAATCCAACCCCCAAGTAACACAGCTGCAGCTCCTCTCAGCAGCACTAGCAGGATGCATTGGCACGTTTCAGATGCGGCGATGCTGCCCTGAGTGACGTGCAGACTTAGCGGCTCATGGCACTTCACCACTGAACTACGTGCGAAAGAAGAATTCTTAGTTTATGGAAACATAAGGAAACTCTTTTGGCAGCTGTGGAATTACAGCTGTTGTGTATGTTTGCTTTCCTAAAACAAAAACAAAATTCAAAATCTTATTCGCTCTTAAATTTTCAGCAAAATTCTGCCATGGAGTGCATTACCCTGAAAGATAACCAGAGACTAAGCAGTACAGTGCTCTAATCAGACAAATTTATTGTTTACAATATTATACTGTAATGTTAATCAGGGCTCTTTCAAATCTATTAAAACTAAAATGATCAGCAAAGCTTCAGAGAGGAAACAACAGCAGCAATAAGAAACGTCTAAAAAGAAAAGGAAGGAGATAAGATGACAAAATGTCATCCTTGTTTACTACAGCTTAAAGCTTCAAAATCATATACTGCATTTCTCTTTTTCCTGTTGGGAAGCTCTGCAGCATGCTCACCGAGTATCTGGGAACAAGGAATTGCATACGGTCCCCAAGGGCATATTAGTGAAAGTGCTGCTCTTTGTGAAACAGCTACACTCAACTTACTTGCAATTACTTTTATCTTATAAGAATGTGCAAAATGATACAGTCTATAAAAATAGTAGGCTGCACCAGCAACATCAGCATTCTAGAGAGTAAAAAGAAATGCTTTTCAAGGCATGTGATCTCTGGTTAGTATCAGAATTAAGTAGGGCATAAGAATAAATGTATTCTCTTCTGCAGTATGATTGATTTTTTTCTGTTTTGTTATGAAGCATAGAACTATCTTTCATTGCAAAATTTAAAATCTGAAACATAGGGAGGGCCTCTGTAAAATACTTTCAGCTGCTAATTATCAGGTGAAGAAGCTGACAGCTTTCACAGAAACATGTTTATCCTGTTTAAAAAAAAAGTCTTACTCTAAACCACTGACAACCTCCTACTCCCTGCTGGTCCTGCAGAAGGATGGCCTCAGTCACTATGTGCAGAACAGGATCATACTCAGCAACCTAGGGAACCTGCATCCTTCACTTTTAGCAACAGATGCACAAAATAGAGAGAGCTCATCACGACTGCAGAGCAAAATGGATAAATTTTTTCACCAGTCCAATTGTATGTCTTAAAAAATAAATCAGTTTAGTCAATTTGATATGCAAATTGAGCGGGGATTAAGCTAACAGTTTAAACTTACTAAAAGATAAAGCACCTCTGTTGGCCCAAGGAGGCAGTAGCTGAAGTGCTCCTCCAAGATATGCAGATTCAGGTTCAAATTTCCACCTGTCTGATTCAGGGCAAAGACCAGCCAAGCGTACTGGGCACTATCAAAATCTGCATACCACTTTTGTTAAATTGGTCCTTTTTTTATCCACAACTTCTGAAAAAGAGCAAAACTATTTATTTCACATAAATTTACAGCAATATTTAAGTGTCTGGCATACAAAGGAATTTACATAGTCTGGTGACACAGATATTCTCATTGTCCCATCTGTTTCATGCTTCAGTCTTCCTACAAGTGGTGACTGACAAATAGCTTCCTACCAGCAAATGTTTCTGCTAAGTCTCGGTATTATCATTCCAAAACATGCTCACTGCTCTCTCCAAATGTAATATTTAGGTTTCCTACTATAGGACAGTTAGCGGGGTGATCAGGCTTTGCCGGTTCTTAAGGAGAAGGCACCTCTAATTAACAAACTGATGACTCCTGAACTTGGGATTCTGTGTTGCGAGGAGTACAGGTAGGGTGCACAACATGAATTGTCACATGCAGGTGACAGCACGTGGAAGCACTGAAGAAAGCTGCAGTGCCATTCATCTCATTTACCATGCCAGCAGAGTTGTTCAGAAGTCTATCTGCTCCAACTGCCTTTTGCATCTGTTCCTCTGTACTCTTATGAAAATAAATACAGAGAACATCTAAAAAAATACAAATAAACCCAAGCCAAGGGCCAGACTGCACACATTCAAAAAGGAAAAATACATCTAATTATGTACAAGGTTGCTATGACCACAGGGAAAAATGCCAACGTATTCTCAGTGCTTGGCCCTGCTTTTGGCTTGGCCCTGCATTTGGATCATTTGTATTCACGAGTAAATCTCGTCAAAGAAATTTTCAAGATTTTTTTTTTCGTGATGAAACAAAGTTTTTTTTTTTTTTTTTTATTTAAGTGCTGTGCAAACATGCTGATTTTCTTGAAAAATTCCAACAGGAGAAAAAAAAAAGGATAAAATTGTGTAGAGTCAAGAACTCATGCTTTCAAAAACTACATTTGTTCAGGAATTTTGACATCTGACTTAAAACGTGTTCCTTTTTTACTTAACTACTTGTACAGCAGATCATCAGTAGCAGTGCATGCTGCTGTATGCCTGGTGTGTTATGACATGAACTGAAGTTTGTGTCAATCTGTTTAATCTCTACACAGAAAAAACACTTTGACCTAGAAAGAGATTAGATGTGCATGCCATTTGTAAATAGCTGACATCAAGTATCTCTTTAAACTTTCTCTAACAATTTAATTACTGTATGATGTATAACTATCATTACTGTGAGATGGTGAAAAACAGAGTAGAAAAACAAAAAATGAGATTTGTAAGAATAAATACTAGAGCACCAAAAATCTGAGGTGAAAGTTTCCTAAAGCCAATGCTGAGTTTCTGTCCCAGCTACAGTTTTTTAACCGTCCACTTTCACGCCCAGATGCCAGAACTGAATCCTAAGGTACCTGGACGTCCTGCGAAATGAAACCCACCTTGGGACAGCACAGGCTTGGTCAACACTTGCATATTTCCTGGCATCTCACTATCAGCTCCAACCTCCCAATATCAATTAATCTAAAATTAAAATAGCCTCTGCGCAAAACTGCTCTGCTGCTTTAATTTGGGTGATGCTGCCCTGCTCCCTGCTTCATGAAGGAGCTGACAGCGATGGGGACGGAGCCTTCCTCACCCGATCCTAAGGGCTGGACCCTGGAAACATGTCACTGTATGGAAATCAAAATATATTTTCTTTTAGGGCAAGTCCTAGTACCCCCAGACATTGATAAACTTTGAAAACATGAACCACAACAACCTAGAGCACAATACAGGGGTCTGCAAACTCTTGTTCACCGTCTGTGCTGATTTGGGATGGTGAATGCTGCTGGGGAGCATGCAGGGGGAGAGCCGGGAAAGGGTCTGCACAAGCAGAGCCCAAAGGTCAGCAGAACCTCAGCAAGGATGAAAGGCATTAGAAGCGGGACCTGGCAGCAGGACAGAATCCTGCTTTCTCCACACAGTGACCCACAGCAGCCAGGGGAGCCCGCGAGGTCCTCCTCAGTTCTGCACAAAGCAGACCTGCTTTGCAGGGCTGGATCTGGGGATACGCAGCAGCGAGGATGTGACAGCAGGACGTCCATGCGTGCACTCTACTTTTGCAGCTCCTGCTCCAGCTTTCTCCTTCAGCAGCTCCCCCCTCTCTCAGCACAGCCTCGTCCACCCCAGTGTTATGCTCCCGAATCAGAGAAACGCTGGAGATTCAACCAGGCACTTTTCGTCCCTACAAGACCTAAGTGCTGCCTCTCTCCAAAAAGTGCCACGTGCTGGAGAGCTGCTTACAAGGGGCTTCTACCTCACCTTCACAGGACGGGGAGAAAGCAGACGAGGGAGGCAAGGAAAGAAGGGCTGTAAGGATATAAATGGTGCTGAAAATCAAGCAGTGCTGTAACACTTTCCCAGGCGGGTGCATTGGCAAGGCACAACGCTGCTGCACCACTCAACTACAGCTCCCAGGTACTTATGCCAAAGATAAAACACTCTGGGAAGAAATGAAAGATCTCTGCAACACTTCTCAGAAGCACCAGTGTACCTTATCGCATTTTTGGCTCCCTGGCACACGCACACACGCATGCACAAGCAGCGCAGAGTCAACTCCACAACGCAACCTCTTGGAAGAAGCAGCTTTCGTAGATGAAACGTCTCGTCTGTGTGGATGGGACTAATCAGAGGACATCAGTAAAGGGATACGTGTGTGCTCATGCTTTGTGTATATTTCTCCACAAGCACATCTATACTGTCAAGTGTTCTGGGACATTTATCATCATTAAAATGGTTTTAAAATTCTTCTGAAAACAGATGATGTTTCTCAAATACACGGTTTAAAAAAAAAAAAAAAAAAAAAAAAGATAGAAAACACACGGCTGGATTCAACTTACTTAATTTGAGAGGCCTCTGACGAAGTCTCCCCCAGAGCTGGTTGCTGAAGCACTGGCTCATTCTAAAGGGCTGATTCATCTATACCTAATGTAAACGTCCCTCCGGCTGGGATGAGCCCAGCTGATTTCACCGATTACCCCGTAATCGATGCAGCTCCACCACCCTCCTGGATGTACCTACCCATCCAAGTGATGGAAGCCCCTCTCAGGGACTGAATCAGGCAGCACAGGGCACCCAGACCCCCTCGCAGCGCTGCTACTGCTCTGACATTTGCAGCGCGCTCCTAACCCCTTCCCCTCGGGGATGCCACACGTGAGAGGGACACGACCACGGCACCGTTTTCGCAGCAGTGGGCATGCCGGGCTGGGGCAGGGGCGAGGAGAGCAGCTCGCCACCGACACGCGTGTGTCGCCCACGCTCATCCCCGGGGGGAGCTCCCACGCGTGTCCCCCGCGGCTCCGCGCTCACCTGAAGCAGGTGGTGAGCTCGCCCGTGGGCTTCAGGCAGGGGTAGCGGGTGGTGGCGATTTTATTCTCGGAGCAAACCTCCCTGCGGGAAGAAAGGCGCACAAAAAATTAATAACAAGACCCGGCGGCGGGTGGCAGGGCGACGTGCAGGGGGAGGGCACCGAGGAGGGGACTTCACCCACCTGTCGCCGTCCTGCGGCTCCTCCCGGTAAGTCCAGGCGTGCCCCAGCGCCAGCAGCAGCAGCAGCCGGAGCGGGGCCAGGCTGCGGGCCGGCCGCCCCATCGGGCCGCCTCTCTCTCCCCTCCGCTCCTCGCCGGCTCTGCCCGCCCCGGCCGGCGGCGGGGCTGCGCCGACCGCCGCTCCTCCCGCCCCGGCGTTGGGCCGCCCCCCGCCGCCGCCAGATGTGCCCGCGGGGAGGGGCCGCGCCCGCCCAGATGTGCCTCCAGATGTGGCCCCCAGGAGGGGCCGGGCCGCGGCAGATGCGCTGGGAGGGGGTCGCACCGACCCCCTGCCCCTTCCCGGCTCCGCGGGTGCGGGGAGCACGGGGAAAGGTGTGGGGCGGTGGGGGGGGCAAAATACAGGGAGGGAAAGTGATGGGAAGGGGAAGGTCCCGGTCCCGGGGGTGGCAGCGCTCGGTGCGCCGGCGGTGATGCTTTCCAGATTGGGCTTTATCTGAAATCTGTCTCCCGAAGGTACGGAGGGGTTCAAAGCATCGCTGCTGCGACGGCTGTTGGTCCCTGGGTACAGCTGCTGCTGCCCTGCCATTGATAAAAAAGAGATGAGCAACGACAAACTTGAATAAAACAGCACATCATCACCTCTGGCCTGTTGTATCATATCCTGCTTTCGTGGTTAAACCGCTGGGAAGCAGGGGAGAAAAACCACTAAACAGTGACACCTTCGCAAAGTCTTTGGCCAACGCATTGGCTTTCATCAGCAGCTAACTACCTAAAATTATGAAAGGCTTTGGGGAGATAAGGGTGTGCGAGTCAGCCTTACTATCACTTTCACCTGTAGGACAAATAGCCTCATCTAACAGCCAGAATGTACTCACATATTAATATTATTGTTATAAGCCAGACGCATGCAAGTAACAGACTGTAATTTCTGTACTAAGCCATCACAGAAGTAATAAAGGGGTGTAAGAGGACTCGAGCCACTTGCCTTCTATTTTTGGTTGGGCCACGGGGAGCATTTGAACAAGTCACTTCACCCTCTCCATGCCTCAATTTCCCCTGTCTCTAACAAGAAGGCTGAAATAGTTTATTACTACTATTATTATTAATAATAATGCGGATCCCCACCTATGATTTGGCTACAGTTAAGCTATTAATCCCTTTGGTACATTGTCCAGTACTCAGAAGAGGACAATAAATGAATGGACTTTTATTAGAAAACTCTGGGGTTTCTCAGAAATTTTCCTGACTTGTGGAACATCTGCTGTCATTGTGGTCTGCTGTACGCACCGTGAACTGCCAAATACAAGGCATTTGTCTGCTGTAAGTGCCACTGAATATTCTTTCTACGTCTGTGCTCAGTTAAGCAAGGGAGCTCTGTACGGCAGATTTCCCCCCACCCCCGGTTTTGTTGTTGCTGTTGATATGATGTTTTAAATGTTTACCCTTTCATAGTTCCTTCCTTCTTTTCCTTTATACAAATAATGAGTAAGCAAAGACAGGATTTGCTGTCTTGAAGCCTGCAAGAGCTGCGGGTGTTTCACACAGGGCTAAGTGCTCTGCAGATGATACAGATCTCCCACAGTCTCTCCCAGAACCTGTCCAATTCTGAGATAACAGGAGCAAAGCAGGACCCGGGTACTTGTATTCAAGCACCCATCAGACACCTGCCTCCCCATCATGTTCTTTACCCTCCCTCCCCAAGTGGAAAGTATCCAGTGGCAAGGTCTGAAATGGAGAGAGGCTTGCACTTCTGTAACCCCTGTAATTTCTGGCTATAGATAAGAGAAAATTTAATTTACCACATTCCAGAAGTGGTTACAGTCCCTCCAAAAAGCTCTAATTCTTTACAAAATTGAATCATACAGGAGAACAGTACCCAAACCCTTTGGATGATTTCCAGTCCTGGCCCAAGTGTCGTGACTTTGGAAGAAGTCTGATTTTAAAAGGCTCACTATATAGGCCTGTGATAGTCATATTTGCAAAGAGTTTCTCCAAAATTTTTAGCATTCAAAGCATATCGATTCGCTACCTGAATTGCTTAACTCCTTTCTCTGTTTTTGCTTTAATGCCTGCCACCCACATAGCATTGTCTAGCACACTGTACTATCTTTTTAATTAAAAATATTATAGCGGCTTACATACACTTTCATTTAACTCATGCAAACAGTCTTGTTAATATAAACAAGGTAACCTACAGGTGAAGTTAATCCTGCACTCAACTCATTGCAAAGCAAGCCCTAGAGTTTCACATATGAAAGAATTTAAATGGGATCAAGAGTAAATAGAAAAGAGGTTCAACAGCACCAGGCACCTCCATCCCTGCTTCCCAACTGGTAACCCTGTTACCTCTGAATACATTAAAGTTGAGGGTTTCATAATTTTGCTTCATCAGCTTTAATGACTTGCTTCATCTCAGCTTTAATGACCTTGCAGCTGGGGCCATCCTGAGAACAAGGCTTGCTTCCTGGTAAGTGTTGAAGGGTGGTGGTGGTTAAGGAAACAGTGAAATGTTCCTGTTGCCTTAGGGAAGGAATGATCTGGGACTGTTTTCATATATAGTAAATAAGCTGAAAGTGATTTCTCGTGCGAGGGATGCTTTTGCTTGTGCAGGGTCATGTTAGCTTTGACCTGCCCAACTCAAGCATGTATGAAGTTGATCAAGCTGCATGCTAAATTTTGGAACTCTCTCAAAGAAAGGGATGAGGAATTCAATCTAGTAAAGTGCTTATCAGCAGTTTTATTTATACTGTTTATGTAGGAATAGGCATTGTTTCCTACAAATCATTCATAATGATGTTGTTAAGTTAATAATACAAATTCAAGTTTCTTTTCTGGATTTTGCTGGTAACTGGAATATCTCAAACTTAGACTTTAATCACCACAGCTGAAGGGGCTCTGTCAGAAGAGCGTTTCCATACTGGAAAGGCACAACCTCTGCAGAATGGGAGGAGAAGGGCAAGCATGACTCTTCAGAAATACACTGAGGTCCTTTACATTCATGGAGAGCTCAGAAGATCTCAGAGCCTGTTGCATTAAGGTCGGTACAAATGCACAAAGAGGTCTGAAAGCTTAAAGGTGATGCTGAAGAGAAAAGATTATTTCTCCCTACTTTGTATCCCCACCCCCGAAAGTACTACGAAGTCCTGTTTTGGAATTTAAGATGTTTCATTGAAGTCTTCAGGGATATGCACCATGAATATTCTTAATCCATCTGCAACTGGCATTTGCATGGGTGCGTTTTCCGTCTGCTACAATTAAAAAGAGAGCAACTGGTTATTGTAAATAACCTTAATCCCACCACAGCATTGTGTTTGCCTCAAGTGTCTTTGTGGCAACTCCACCAGATCTCCAGCTGTCTGTGTTCGGGAAGATCAGAGCAGGACTGAAGGTGTAAACAAACAGAAAGCAGAAGTTTTATAGAGCATCTTGGGCGTGGGATACTTTTGTGATTTGAAAGGCCTCGTGTTGGACTTTTGTGAGATTCAGACTCAATCTGTCTAGATCCAAACTCACTCTTCCAAGGAATTTTGCACAGTCCAAGCTTAGTTGATAAATACTCACTTGGGCACATGGGGATTTCCCATGCCATTTCTGCTCCAGGAGGCATCTAGAGCAGCATCCCATCTCAGGCAAAAAACTGAACCAGATAATAGAAAAAAAAAAAAGTCTTGAATAATTATATCTAGCTCCCCAGAGAGACAAGGAGTTTCTTCCTAACCTTTTTGTGATTAACAGCATTGCCTGGTCTGTAAAGGCCATATACATTATGGAAGAAAGAGCCAGAGCAAAGGTAAAGAGTCAAACCAAGAATTATCAGGTATGATACATGGGTCTGAAGGAAACAGATCTAGGGAGAGAAATGACAGGGGAAAAAAAATGAAATGAGGAAGAAGAAGAGGAAAATCGAGGAAGAGAAAGGAGTTGAAGAAATGCCAGGTTACCTTACAGCAGGGGCTGAGGGCTGCCTGGTCTATCTAGGTATTACACCCTGAAAATGGATGGCAGAGTAGGCAGGAGAGCATACAACAGAGCAGGAAATAGGTGGGAGAGGTTGCTGAAGGAACAGTGGTATGTTTGCAGCAGCACACAGGTATGTTTGGGTGGCAAAGAACAATGAGTGAGCAGAAGAAGGAGTGACAAACTGGGGGAAGGCAGTTACTTCTCATCTCATTTCACCCATCATATGTTACATTGTGAAAGGATGACAAACTGGGACAGTGGAATTATTTTATTTATTTTGCCCAGTAGTACAAGGTGTTATCTCACCTCTGGGGCCCAACACATGAAATACATGACAAAGCATGCATTACAATAAAAATACTGATGCAGAGGGAAGATGCTTCTTTTCGCAAACAGTATTATGGCCCTTAATCCACGTAGGAGACAAAAAGTCTCTGTTTTCTGTCAGAGGTCTTTTTAGTAAAACACGTTAATGCTGGATCAAAGTAGTTGAAATGTGATGCAACTGTTTTTAAAACAGCCACGAGAAAGGCGCCTCAGACAACATGCAATGGAGACCATCAGACTTTGCCTCCAGAAGGTATCACAGCTACTGGAAGGAATTACCCCGGACTGCTTTCTCCATTTCACAGATAAATACAGAGCTCATCTCAGATTAGTAACAAAAATAAACACCTTTTGAAAATATCAACTAAAACAATAGCACTGCTGCCCAGGCAGAAAATAGGCAAACCATAGCTCTAAACCACCAAAAACAAACCCTGATGCATGCACGAGACTTGACATGACACTAACCAGAGCAGACTTATTTTCTTGGGGGTTAGGTTTGAATTCCATTTTGTTATAAGAGATTAGGGCTGAAGAATGTGAAATCTTTCATGGCATCCTGGCTATCAGACACCAGTGGCCCCTAGGTGCATATGTGCTTCTTGTCAGCCCTGGCTCCTTTGACAAGGCTTGGGCCATCACTCTAAGCATGAGGAAGGCAAGATAAACAGTTCTCTTCCATTCAGAATTTGTAATAATTAGAACAAGGTCCCCATTCTAATTCCTGTGTGTGCATAGAAGAAACAAAATAGGTAGGATATTAGATCTGAAGATAAAAAAAAATTAAACCAAACTTTGCATGATCATTCTTTTGTTTGCATATCATAGTGGTAGCACAGAGGAAGACAGCCCTGGAAAATTTTGACTTTGGTTGTAAATGAAGTGGAGCACTCAAGGTTGGCGCATGTTAACGTGACCAAAACAGCTCATAAGCAGAGTATAACACAGCCCCACATGCTGGATCCTTAGCAAGATGGTTGTTGTCTTTGTAAACTGCACATGGAAAAGTGCAGGCTGTAGACATTCTGGCTCAAGCCAGAAGAGACCTCATCGAGAGAGCAGTGCTAACTGAAAATGTACAACTAGAGGGTTTGTTTTGTTTATTTAATTGCATATGATTGGCAAACTTTATTTTGGAATATAGAATACTGCTCACAAGAGCAAAGATGTGCCCATTTCAGACAATGGTTTGCAAATGACAGGGAAGATGTTCCAGTGAGTATGACATCAAGCCACATGTGTGGAAGACATCAGAAGAGCACGGATGAAGCAACTGTCCAAAAATGTGCTTTTCAACACACTCACACGTGCACACATCTAATTCTCATGCGCACAAGAAAAGAATCAAAGTGATGGAGCAAAAGCATTCAATTGCTTCTCTGCCTCAAACTCCTTGTTATGACCTTGGGTAAGTAGGCCCAGACTTGCCACAAACTAACTGCCTTGAAGCATGATGGCCCTAATCTCTGAACCTACGCACGCTGTCTGCAAAATGACCTAATCTCTTCGCTCCCACCTTTGGACAGGTTGGCTTATGCAAAGTCTAAGGTACTTATCTGAGGGGCAAAATTTGACCCTGGTCACAGTATTGAAGTATAAAATACACTTCTTAAAAATGCAAAATATTCCTGTTATGTATAAAAATATATATCTCACCCAATAAAATACATAACTGCAGCTTCCTACTTATTCTTGATGCAGTTTTCTTTCGGGAGTGCTGCAGACTGCAGTGATAGATTCTTTATCTCTTTATTGTAATGGCGTCATCCACAGCAAGTCACAGCAAGGTTAGGTACCCTCCAAGGTCTTCTCCTTGCAACATGGAGCATCCTGCAGCCTGCAAAACCTACCTGCAAAGCAGGCAGAATTAACACACTTGTGCAGCTGCTTTGTGCTGGCACCTGTGGAAGAGCTGATTTTACATGGTTCACCTTAGCATCAATTTTAAGAAATGCACAGAGTGAAAGGGATGGAGGAAATCTGTGGAAGGTTTGCAGTGCACAGGGAAGCAAAGCAGCCCTCACGCTGCTCTGCTCACGGCGATCCTTGGAGCTTGTGCCAAAGCAAACTCAGTGTGGAGACCCAGTACACGTGCCCCTGCTGTGGCATCTCCCCCAGCTGTGTTTTCTTTGGCTCGAGCTCCTGCTGAGCCATGGGCACGCTGGGGTGACAGATGCATTAACACGGATGTAGCTGGGTGGAAGTCCCAGGCTTCCAAGCCCTTTTGGCTGGGCACAGGGAGGCTTGAGAGAAAGTAGGGGACTGCCACAGGCTTTGAAATCTGCCTCTCCTCACTCTTCTGTGGTGCTAAGAGCCCCTGCCCTCCTTGGAAATGCTGGGACACACATACATGCACCCCAACCCTCACCTCTAAGCCTACCGGCAGAGGATGTTTCCACTTGCATGTTGTTCATCAGCGGGCAAATGGAGCTTACCCAAACCCTCTGCTCACAGACTGAGGCAGGTTATTTAAAATGAAAAGCAAACTGGCAGTGATGTGGAAGCAGCAGCCTTACACTGATGGTGCACAGGTTTCTCTACCATGGACATAGTGGTGTGTTTTCTGCTTTTCATCCCCTGCTCACTGTTTTTGCCACCTTGTTAGTTCCGATATGTATTTTTTCCCAAATTTCCTTCAAAATGAGACAGCTTTTACTGGAGTTTCACCCTGACCTTTGGTGCAGCACATGTAACCCATCACAGAAATGGGCTAAACTCAGCCCAGCCACCCCTTCCATTGAAGTTAATCTGGCAAAACACAAGCGAAAAAAGAAGAATACGACCTTCACTCTACAGCTTGTGACAGCTCACTCGCTGCTTATTTATTCTGCACTCCTTGCAAAAACACTCCACACATTCAATCACATCTCAAAGAAAGGGGTCAAAAGGCAAGTGTTTTTAAACTGTCTCAGTTAAAGAGTCCCTTCCCATTAGAGCCATGCTGGTTGTGTCAGAGATAAAAGACTGTTTTCCATGAGGATTGACCACTCTAACAGATCAACTATAAATTACTCAGAAATAAGCCCTAGCACACTCATTGCAGGAAAATTAATCTCTGGCCACCCTCCATGATCAGTAGTGAACACGAATTCTGCCACCAACTGTATGAAAAATATAAGAAATTATTTGAATTTTTAGTGCCTATTTCAAGAGCAACTATACTGCTTCTGGCCTGAGTTCCCTGCAGGATACAGCCAAATATTAGGACGTTTAATGCTGTGGCATGGGACACGTGTAGGGGATAAAATCAGTCAACAATAACAGAAACAAAAATCTATTCTTTTGAGCTTGCAAAGTGTTGACTTCCAGTGATAAATGATGCATGTGGGAGACTTCAAAGTTTGTCAAGCACAGTCAGGAAGCAAACAGGGGAAGATGGGAAAGACAGCTTTCCTGCCAGAAACAGGGAAAACCAACATTCAGATGTCCATTTAGTGAAGTGTTAATTGCTAAGATAAATACAAAAGTTACCTCGAGAAGGTTCTCTCTCTCCAAAACAAGCAATTTACATCTGGTTCGACTTCACTCAAAGTGTCCTTTCCTTGTCTATCACTAAAAGATAGATTGAGCCTCAGCAAGAAATTGAGGTTGCTTTATACCAATGCATCCGAGACACACTCCTTTTCATATTTATCCCTTTGCAGATCCTTTAATAATTACAAGCTGCCGGGCTGTGATCTCCTGCATGTCTTACACCTTGTCAGAACAACTTTCAGAGCTCACCACACTAAATCCTTTTAATCCTCACTCAAGCATCAATGGTGCCTTTTGCAATCTGGCTTCTACTCCCCTTGTCATCAGTACCAGTTATACAACTTTACAGCAACCCTTAGTTTAAAGGAATAAAAAGGGCATTTATGGAGAACAAACAAACAAACAAAAAACCAGTTCTGTTCCCACTATAAATGCATGCACCTACGTTGCATCCAAAAATGTGATAGCAACTTGTAAGAGCGGCTGTGCTAACTCAAACCAAAACCCTTCCTAGCCCCATACTCTGTGTTTCATGATAACTATAAGGCAATTTGTAAGCACACATGAAAAACATGTATGACCATCCTCATCTCGGAGGCTTCCTCTCTATGTTTACATAGGTTTACACCTGAATATTGAACCTATGCTAACAGTCTTGAGGCAATGTTCAAAAGAGCAGACCAAGGACAGGAAAGACTTGGTGGGTGCTTTGAATATACAAGTATGCAATGTTAGCTTTTAGCATATAGTTCATAGAGAATAACTGTGATTATCATCCCAACCTCCTGGCTCTGCAATACAATTAATATAATGCTGTAGTATGTTAATACATTGCAGGAAAGGTACACAGAAGAATTTATGATGGGCTACTCCAGTATCAACAGAGATACATATGCTAGACAGAAGACTTGCTGTAAACTAAGAACAAGATTGTAATGCATCCCCTGTTTGCATTTCCCCTTTGGGGAAAGCAGTAAGTGGTGTTTGAAGTTATCAGAGGCCAAGACAGAGTGAGTAAAAATGCTATTGATGGCCCACAGCTCCTTGGCTGGCAGGGGCTGCTGAGTAACAGGATTTTCCTTGTCAGAAGTTTAAAGGCAGTGGCAGCCAGGGTGATTAATGAGGATTCCAAGTCACAGTTTACAAGTAGGAAGAGCTATAAGATGGGAACAGGTTATTACAAGTTGTTTTAAGGGAAAATCCTGCAAGGAAGGAAAATGAATTTGCATGTGACTCAGGAAGCTAAAGCCAACTCATCTTGAAAACAGCTGGTCTTACAACCCAAGCCTCATCAAGGAGTCTCATCACTTGGAAGCCTCTGTCACAGGTAATTTAAAACTCATGGTCTCCTGTCTGACCTTTACTGCCCAATGTGCAAATGTGACACAGTGAGAGTCTGCAGCAGGTTAGCAGCAGCTGTAAAGGGCTTGCCCCTGCCCCAGAGCCTGCCTCCGATGCCTTTCTGTATTGCCTTTTGCAGACATTTGCACCAGGAACAACTGCAAATGCAAGTTGGAAACAGACATCCTCCTTTCATCTGCAGCTCTTTGGAGACAGAGGTCTGGCTGAGCATCCCTGCTGCTGCCAGTGATCACTGCGAGTTTCCAGTGACAGTGGTGATACTTGCAGCGTGGGTGGCACTTGCTGACTGTTATAAAATGAAAGCAAATTGTTCATCCCTTCCAGCTGAGGGGCTTGTCAGCAGCACTGAATGCACGGGGTGCAGTTCTCTGTTGGCACACAACAGAGGGCTCTGGGTTCAGGTGTCTGCTTCCTCCCAGGGACTGACAGTTCCTGGTGATCAGTGTTACACACCCTCCAGGCATCTTCTGTTTGATAGGAGTGAGGTCTTTCAGACCTTCAGGCTCTGTGAAGACAGGAATCCAAGTGCTTGCAAAAGAAATAATAAGTCCATCATCTGTACTAAAATTCTTATTGCTCAGCATCTCCAGCAGACCTCTGGAAGGACCAAAACACAGGAGAATTGAATTACTTTGTTCTCGTAATTCCAAATGGTCCTTTGCAGCCAGTAAATTGCAATTCCTTTTTTTTCTATATATCAAGTAATAGCTTTTCCAGGTCTATGCTAGATCTATGCCAAACAACAAGGACAGACAAACAAAGAAAACAAACATCTGTCAAATTATATTTCCTCTGATTTCTCAAACAGAGGAGGTGATTTCAATGCTCCAGAAAATTAGATTTTTTTTTACACTCTGCTTCTCTGAAACCATTTCTTGCCCAAGATAAGTCAGCTATTTTCCTGCCTGAAAAGTAATAATCAGAAAAAATATGTGCAAACAGGGGAACAATCCTGATGGCAACCCATTTCTACTGAACAGGGGAAATCAGCAGTGCATACCTTGGCACTTAGCTGAACCAAGCTGCCTTTCCTTACTGTTTCTTCCTTCAGCCACCACATCCAACTATTTCCTCAGAATATATTCCCTGTGTGTGCGGGAGCTATTTATAATCCACAACACTTATTTCTGGATTAAATACATGTAGGTGGCTAGTTGCCACGAGTGCGAAGGAGGGGGGGATTGATGAATTACAAAAATATGTATGAAATATTGCACTTGGGATAAGGCGTTTCCAAGCCCATACAAACAAATGGGCTGTCAGAAGTGGTGTGAGCAGGCACAGCAACAAAACCAGCTGAGCAAGGCATCAGCTTGGCCTCACTGCTTGCATGTCCTCTGCTTCTTCTGGTGAGGGATCCCTCCAGGTCTTCTTTCAAGTCTCAGGCCAACACTAAAGGGCAGCCAAGAAGCAGTTCAGAAGGGCTGCTCTGTTTATTCAGTATCTGCCCTAGTTTTAGAGAGAGTGTCCATCGGCTTAAGCCAGTCCGTTCGCTGGCCAGCTGCCTCTCTTGGGGAAGAAATGTTTGAGAAGTGTTTTTCCAACACCTCTCATCAACCACCAAAGCCTCCAACTTCTCTTAGGTGTGTTTGCATGAGACAATCCTGCTCTCTAAGCCATTTGTTCCCAGGCTTGCTGCCTTCTCCTCCAAACCTTTTTCCTCTGCCTTTCTACTGGGTCTTTCCACCCATCTGCCCCTTACTTCTTCCACTGTGACCCTGCCCACGCCTTGGCTGGCACCAGTGCCTCCTGGCCCACCAGGGCACTTGTTTGGAGCTGGAGCAATAATCCCCCAGAGTTGCATCCTATTGCTGGTGTGGCTAGGGCTCCTGCTCTGGGACTGATGGCTTTAGCCACTCCACAGCACATGGTTAACGTATAACCACAGCAGCACCTTCTCCTGTTCACAATTTGGCCTGAACAGAAGTGAACACGATCATTAGCTAGCGGTTAGATATGCAAGCTATGTGACTCATGCCTCTCTGTAATGAAGGAGGGGTAATCATTAATAGTGCAATGAACTGGTTCATGCATGTTTATTCTTCAGTCACTCCTCACTTACTACAGCCTTACCCAATCTCAGTAAAATAATTTTGGACATTCAGCACATGTCGTGCAACCCTAGCTTGTGCTGACAAAGCCCACGGTATATCTAACATCCAAATGCTGCCAAAGCTCTGGTTAACCCTCTGCAAATAAAATATGGAGTGGCAAGCAAGTATTTCTCGAAGAGACATCCTTTCACTTCCAAAACATGCATTCTGGTGAAGAATTATATACATTGCTATCTATCCTCCTGGCCCAGCTATAGTCACTGCATTGTATGTTTCAGGTTGCCTCCATTGAGGGTTGTCATGAGAAATGTGTCACTGTGCTGTGTGCTGATGGACCAACCATTACATGAGTAGGTTGCATGCTATGGCTTCACAGCACCAGTGCTTGGACCTTGTGGTGCCCCTTCAGGCTGTAGTGGCTAAAAGGGAGGGTGTTGTGAGCAGCCATAGCTGTGCATTACCCTGCAACAAAAAACCTGCAATTGGCAAGATATTTTTCCATTGCTCAGTAATTCTCAGGAGAGGAATACATTAAAAGAACCTGCATGCCTTCATCTGTGCTTAATCTGTTTGTGGCTGGTCCATATATATTCTTCTCATTTTTCTAGCCAGTTGTCCGACTTATCTGTGGCCATTGGGTAAGACAAGCCTCGAATCTGCATTACATGAGTAAGAGCCACAGTGGTGTCATCCCAGCACAACTACATGGAGATGGGTAGAATTTCTGATGTATGGACAGCAAAGTCAGGTTGTCAGTCTGAACAAACAATATCACGCTAAGGCAAGGCACAAAGACAGAAAGCCTTGGCACTGTAGAACAGAGAGAAAATGTCCTTTAACACAGTTTAAGCAATGTAGCTTTGAAGACACAGGGTTGTCCCAGGCCCATTCTTGGAGTCCAACCTCATTCATGTCCCAGCACATGAACGGCAAGCTAGCACTTAGAGCAGGTTTTGGCTAGTCTCTAGAGCCAATGGTACTCAGTCGCATGGGTGCCTCAGAAATACCTATGTATCTCATACAAAAGAGCCATCAAGGTGCAAGAAGATACCAAAAATTCATGAGTAATAATAACCTAGACATGACTTCATAACTCTTTTCTCGCTCAGCATTTCTGTCAGACCATGACCACAATAAAGTCAAAATACAGGGAAAAGTCTCATAACTGGGAAATGTCATACAGACAGTTTCATCCATGCAAAAAACAAAACAAAACAAAACAAAAAAAAAAAACCATAAATAAATAAAAATTATAGATTGTGTTGCTCTGAAAATTAAAAATCTGAAGTAAACCATGAGTAAGCATGGGAAGGGAAAGGTAGCAGATGATCATTTTCAGTAGTATCAGCTGCCTGCTGGGGACCCTGTGGAGCTGTGTTCTTATGTCACACCAGTGAGAGCCCAGATTTCCAGATGGTCACATTACAAGAAAGTGTAACCTAAGACCTTTTAGTTCAAAGTATCTGGATCCATGCAAATGCCTGGGATGTGCATATCTGACTGAGCTACAGGAGGCAGAGCTGGGGCACAGGACGGAAAGAGGCCACAGCAAACCCATGCACAACAAAACATCTGTGTGAGGATGAAATGCACAGACTCACTTGGGCACAAGAGCAATGGAAAACTGCTCATTGTATTCAGAATCTGTGAAGATGATGAGGCAAATAAATAGAAGGGAATAGATCTCTCTTCAAAGTCTTTTCTCTTACTCCAGCAAACAGAAAATTGGAAACACAGACAAAAGCAATAAATTAGGCCTGAATAAAACGTGGATGAATTTGTTTTCCCTCTACAACCCTATGAAAATGTCAAAGTTAAATAGATGTTACTTCTTTAGGCACAACCATCCAGCACTCTGCCCACTCCCACGAGACTGCATGCTAGAAAGTCTCTATGGCAATGTCATCCCTTCCTTTGCCCCTTCAACCATGGCTTGGGGTTGCCAACAGGCTGCTGGTGGCATCTGCCCTGACGTGTATGTGGAGCCCCAAGGGAACCAAGTATCTGCTCAGGCTGTAAGGGATGATCTCTTGCAACCCTTTGGTGATGAAACTGATGGATGGGAGACGTGTCCTCTACATCTCCTCCTCTACTCTGAAGCAGTTGGTTACAGCTGGGAAGCAGAGACAGGAACAACCTCCTTCCCCCTCAGTGCAGTCTGAACTGGTGTGCTCCAGCAGCCCAGCTTTCCACCCAAGCCTCTTTTCACTCTCCTGACCTTCACTAGAAACCACTGCAGTCCTCAGGCTGCAGCGGTGGGGAGGAGAGCTCTGCCTTCGGCAGCATTCACAGCCCCTTAGTTTCAGACAAAGACCAAAATTGAACCAAAAGCTCTGCCAATTTTCTGACCCAGCTTGCTTTCTGGCTGTGAGATGCGCCTGGCTGTGCTTCAGAAAGGCTCTGATGACAAAATCGCATGGTCTTTCCCACAGTGTCTCTCTGACACTCAAAAGGCATTCCAGGTTTTGCAGAAATTAGCCTCATCTTTTCCTCTTGCTTACACATTTTTATTGACCTGCCCCATTAGCACACCACTGTGAAGGACCAGCTGCCAGAAACAAACAGCTGAGAAAGAGCCAACAACTTAATTTCATCACAAATGGATTTGCACAACTCTTAAAGAGCATTCCCATACATGCATACAGTGCAAAGGGAGGAGAAGGGAAGGTGATGAAGATCCTGTTACAGGGACTCCAGGCACTAGCCACACACTGCAGAAGCAGCTCAGAAAACATGGAGAAACTGATCAAAACAAACTGAAAAAATGGGTGGGATAGATGAACAAATTTATTTTTAAATGAGGCACAGAGATGAAAATAATGTGAGCTTACCCCAGCTACCTGAGGAAAGACATTCTCCATGCCAAGAACTGCTGAGGTCTATGCTCAGGACACCAACCTAGTGGACAACTCAGTGATAATTCATCAGCTCAGATCATCACTATTGCAAGTTCTAGCAGGTGCCCATACTATTGCTGACTTTCCTGCCCGTGTGTAGGTTAGAAGCAAGCACACAGGATGTGGTGAAAGCCAGCAGCTACACATCAGTCCAGGATAGACCGTTCACTTCTGAGCATTTCGGGCTAGAAGCAGAAGTTCTGATGACTTTTGCTGCACGCAGTTTTCCCTTCACTTTCTTAAGACTCTTTCTTTAGAAAGTGCTGCTGGGTCTGGTACAAGCCTTTTCTGCAATGACCTTCATCCATGGTCTGTTTCATGAGAGGCTTTAAGTGAACTGGCTGCAGCAGAGGTATGGCTGGGTAGGAAGAGCAAGGCAAATACACCAAGGAAGCAACAGCATTCCCAGTTAGGAAAATGCAGAGTTACCAACTCTGTTGCATTAAATTAGGATTAGGTTCAAATTTATCAATGCTAAAGCTAGCTACAAATGATCTACTGAAGCTGTGAAGGGGGAAATTTTACTAGCTGACATCACATTTCTGATCTGAAATGAAGATTTCCAAAATCCTTCCTGCTACCTTCTTCCTTTGCAGTGGAAGCAGAAAAGCCTTTTCCTCCACCTGTCCCTGCTACCTTCTGTACTGGAAAAATCACCCTGTACAAAACATTGCTTTTCCTCCTGACCTTGTTAGTGATCTCATTAACTGCTGTTATACTGTACAAGAACTTTTGTGTATATATATATATATATATATATATATATATATATATATATATATATTTAAATCTTAATTGCAAAAACAGTTATTTATTTGACCAGCAGCACTGTGCTGGAGTCATCTCAGAGCAAGACCAAGCTAAAAAGCGATTTAAGATCCCATTTTAAAGTTCAGCTTGGGCCAAACACATTAAAACCCTAACTGATAGCTTCCTTTGCAAACAATCAGTTTAAATGACTTCCTTTGACCTCTTTTTGGCAACTGGCATTTCATTCAAAATGATCAAAGCTATATGAGATTTAACAGAGCTGCATCCCTCGTGGAATTTAAGCATCTGAATGAAAAATTGGATTTCCCAGTTGTGTGTGCACCATCTGACACTGGCATAGAGAGCTCGTTTGGGTTTAGGAGGATAAATCACCCTTAGAACAACACTGTGACTGTTGGGTATGCGGGGCCTAAGCCAAAGTGACCTTGGGTGCAAATCAATTAGGACCAGGGGTGATTCTAGTTCAGGATTGCCCAACCACAAGCGTGTAGAAGCTGGAAAGAAAAAACATATGTCCAATGCACCAGAAGCCCTTATCCGAGGGTTCATCCGAGGGTTCAGACAAGCAGGCTGGTAGGAAGAAGTTATGTCTGAGAAGTGTCAGCTCCCACTTCGCTGGAAACCTTGCAAACACTGACAGAGTCCAGCCAGTATTTCTTGTTCAGTGGTCTTACTGCAAAGAAAGAAACTTCCTTTTTGCAGCACAATCCCTTTGCACATACCTTCTCTATGCACAGGGGAGAGAACAGTCTTCTTGACTACGTATAACATCCTTGTGCATATTTCCAGAATGACTTTTCTGCTGCCAGCACTCACTTCTTTGAGGGCTGTGCGGGATATCATTTCCCTGGAGGAACAAGTCCACAGCACTGATCAATCAGGGTCTATGACATTAACTAGACATGCACTTTGTTGGATACCGACAGAATGATTTTCATATTCCTATGAGAGTTTCAATCATTTAATTCAACTCATTTGCACTCGCAACTCACAGAAGCCATCATTATGCATAAGTAATTTAAACAGGGCCTTATTAAAAAAAAAAAAAAAAAAAAAAGACAAATAATTAACTGTGTACATCAGAATTTGAGTACAAATTTAACTGTTCGAATCTTAAGGGAATTATGCAATTTAACCTCATAGCTAGAACTTTTACCCAGCTGGGACATTTCAAACATGGTTGTTTCTGTAACTACTGCATTTTTATGCAGGCATGCCCACCCCCTCTTCAGTTACACTTGAGCTGTGAACTTTCATAGATGAGGAACAAACTGCTTTGCAAAAGCATCATCAATTTATGCATTCAGAATATCAGACATGCATGTGAGACTGCCATTAACAAATATTTAGTAGGAAGAATTAAATATAATTCCCCACTCTTTCTGGGGCCATCAAGGGGGACACAACTTGATTATGAAAGTTTGCAACACTGCATGGACAGTAGCACCATGCCATGTGCTTAGTATGACACAGGGCTGCTAAATGAGCCTCCAAGGAGTGGGATAACAACTGATAATCCAATAATGCAGGGTGGTGTATCATGAAGGAACGGAGTTGGGGCTGGGAGTGCAGAGGGAAGAGGCACTGTCACACTGAAAATGATTTGCCTTTTTCTTTCTGTGTGACTAGAGAATAACACTCCTGCTGTGGTACAAGACACAGGCAGAGCAATGGTCCTGACAAAATCACCTCAGAGAGCAGCCTGTGCATTAACCATTCATTTACTGCCCTCTGCCACTGAAAGAGGTCAAGCCACAGCCAGAGGAAAGACCTGTCTAAAAGCAGAATCTAATATCTCAAATTTCTGCTTCAAGATATGCCTTTAAGTTTAACAACAAAGACTCAAGAATTCTTCAAATTTCACATACATCCCTGTCCTTATTTATGGATTCAGGGGTGTGAAAGACTGCACACATCAAACGGTCAAAAAGGAGCTAACCCTGCACACATCCTCCTCAGCAGTGTAATTTAAATACAATTTTCTATATTGTAACTATACTGTAATTGAAAACCTCATTTTTTCTTCTGAATCTCATTAGAGCCAAGTTTTTGCTTATATTTCCTCTACTGTTAGCAAAGCCATTAGATGGCAGTATATCCTAAGTTATTCTTAGTAATGTCAACGAAAGCCGAGGCATTTTGGTGGTAATAGAAATAAACATGCTTCATAATGTGTTGGCAGTAATTACGAACATCAAATTTGACCATGACAAATAGTTCTCAATTATCCAGGTAGCTGGAAATAGAATATGAATTAAAAATAAATAACTAGAGTCGAAGGGGGAAGGGGCTAAAACCAGGCACGCCGGTGAAGACCTAAGGGATGGTACGCTAGAATCAGAGGGGCTGTGTGCCAGTGAGGTCCTTCGGTCAGATCCACAAGGTGCTGAGTGTAAGGAGACGCACCTGAAATGCTTCTGCACGAACGCACGCAGTATGAGGAATAAAATGGATGAGCTAGAAGTCCTGGCCCAGTCCCGCAACTACGACATCATCGGCATAAGCGAAACCTGGTGGGATGAGTCCTGTGACTGGGGTGTTGCGATAGATGGTTACAGGCTCTTCAGGAGGGACAGGCAGGGTAGGCGAGGTGGTGGGTGGCGATGTATGTGAAGCAGGGGCTGGACTGTGTGGAACTTCAGGTCGGCGATGGCAAAGTTGAGAGCCTCTGGGTAAGGATCAAGGGACGAACGAATAAAGGGGATGTCGTTGTGGGAGTCTATTACAGACCGCCTGGCCAGGACGGTAGCGCCGATAAATTATTCTTTACAGAACTAAGAGAGGCCTCGAGATTAACTCCCCTTGTCCTTATGGGGGACTTCAACTTGCCAGACGTTAACTGGGAGTGCCACACGGCTGACACGAATAAGTCCAGGAGGTTCATGAAGCACCTAGATGATAACTTCTTGGTGCAGGTGCTAACGGAGCCAACTAGGAAAGGTGCCCTCCTAGACCTGTTGCTAGAAAACAGAGAGGGTCTGGTGGGAGATGTGGTGATTGGTGGCCGCCTCGGTCATAGCGACCATGAAGTGGTTGAGTTCAAAATTTACGGTGACAGAAGGAAAAGTGCCACCAAAACCTCATCCCTAGATATGGGGAAAGCGGACTTCAGGCTGCTCGGGGAACTAGTCAGCAAGGTCCCCTGGGAAGCTGCTCTTGAAGGCCTTGATGTCCACCAGTGCTGGTCACTCTTTAAGCGATGCCTCCTAGAAGCACAAGAACAGGCAATTCCTAAATACCGCAAGTCAGGCAGGCGCGGCAGGAGGCCGGCGTGGCTGGCCAGGAACATTCTTATGGAGATTAGGTGGAAACAGAGAGTGTTTCGCTACTGGAAGGAGGGCCAGGTGACATGGAAAGAATACAGGGATGCTGTTCGTGTTTGTAGGAAGAAAATTCGTGTGGCTAAAGCACACCTAGAGTTGAAGCTGGCTGTGTCTGTGAGAGAAAATAAAAAGTTTTTTTTTAGATATGTGAATGGAAAAAGGAGAACTAAAGAATACATAGGGCCGCTCCTTGATAGGGAAGGTCTTCTCACAGACGATGACATAGGCAAAGCAGAGACGCTTAACGCCTTCTTTGCCTCTGTCTTCAATGCCGATGATGGGCTTTGGGACCCAGGGTGCCCTGAGCTGGAGGACCGGGACGGTGGGGATGACAAACTCCCAACCGACCCTGAACGTGTGCGGGATTTGCTACTCCACCTGGATCCCTACAAGTCCATGGGTCCGGATGGGATTCATTCCCGGGTGCTGAAAGAGCTGGCGGACGTCATCGCGGAACCTCTCTCAATTATTTTTCAACGATCCTGGGAATCTGGAGAGGTCCCGGTAGACTGGAAGCTGGCAAATGTTGTGCCGATTTTCAAGAAGGGTCAGAAAGAAGACCCTAGCAATTACAGGCCTGTCAGTCTCACGTCAGTGCCTGGTAAAATCATGGAGAAGATGGTTCTCGAACTTATTGAGGCGCACCCGGGGGACAAAGCAGTCATTGGTCCCAGCCAGCATGGGTTTGTGAAGGGCAGGTCCTGCCTAACTAACCTGATTTCCTTTTATGATAAGATCACCCGTATGGTGGACCAAGGGAAACCAGCTGATGTGATTTTTTTGGACTTCAGCAAGGCTTTTGACACGGTTTCCCATAGGATCCTACTGGACAAAATGTCCACCATACAGCTAAATAAAAACATCATACGATGGGTGAGCAATTGGCTAACGGGCAGGGCCCAAAGGGTTATGGTGAATGGGGCTGCGTCAGGCTGGCGGGCGGTCACTAGTGGGGTCCCTCAAGGCTCCATTTTAGGGCCGGTACTTTTCAATATTTTTATAAACGATCTGGATGTAGGAATAGAAGGTATTTTGAGCAAGTTTGCTGATGACACCAAACTTGGAGGAGTTGTGGACTCAAATGAGGGTGGAAAGGCCTTGCAGAGGGATCTGGATAGGTTGGAGAGCTGGGCGATCGCCAACCGCATGAAGTTCAATAAGAGCAAGTGCCGGGTCCTGCACCTGGGACGGGGAAACCCTGGCTGCACGTACAGACTGGGCGATGAGATGCTGGAGAGCAGCCTAGAAGAGAGGGATCTGGGGGTCGTGGTAGACAGCAAGTTGAATATGAGCCAGCAGTGTGCCCTGGCAGCCAGGAGGGCCAACCGTGTCCTGGGGTGCATCAAGCACGGCATCGCTAGTAGGTCGAGGGAGGTGATTGTCCCGCTCTACTCTGCGCTGGTGCGGCCTCACCTCGAGTACTGTGTGCAGTTCTGGGCACCACAGTATAAAAAGGACATGAAACTGTTGGAGAGTGTCCAGAGGAGGGCTACGAAGATGGTGAAAGGCCTGGAGGGGAAGACGTACGAGGAACGGCTGAGGGCACTGGGCCTGTTCAGCCTGGAGAAGAGGAGGCTGAGGGAAGACCTCATCGCAGTCTACAACTTCCTCGTAAGGGGGTGTCGAGAGGCAGGAGACCTTTTCTCCATTAACACCAGTGACAGGACCCGCGGGAATGGGGTTAAGCTGAAGCAGGGGAAGTTTAGGCTTGACATCAGGAGGGGGCTCTTCACAGAGAGAGTGGTTGCACACTGGAACAGGCTCCCCAGGGAAGTGGTCACTGCACCGAGCCTGACTGAATTTAAGAAGAGATTGGACTGTGCGCTTAGTCACATGGTCTGAACTTTTGGGTAGACCTGTGCGGTGTCAAGAGTTGGACTTGATGATCCTTAAGGGTCCCTTCCAACTCAGGATATTCTATTCTATGATTCTATGATTCTAAATAAATATAAAACATACAAAGTGGAATAAGAAGCTAAATATTTGATCAGAGCAGTGACTCTGGTGTGATAGGAATTGTGTCCTTCACTCTGCCACTGGAATGTATTACAAGATCCATGCTGAAAATTATGCAAAACAGTCAAGGCAAGCAAAACTGAAATAGCCCACTCATCAGAAATATTTATTAATTTTACAACAGAGTGCTTGAGTACCAGTTACAGAACAGGTTGTCTATTGCATGACGGGTTTTTACAAGCACAGCTCAAGGAAACAGGAGTGAGAGCAGCATCAGCCTTGCAGCCAGAGCAGAAAGGCAATCCCTGTGCCTGGGAAGCAGCACCACACACTTCCCATGAGAACCGATGGGAGCTCTGCATCTAATATGCCACATCATCACCAGGTACTCAAATGTAAATTACACCAGCGTTTATTGTCCTACAGAGAGGAAACATTTTAAGGCCATAGTTATACAGCAGGGGGCTGTACTGTCATTATTTCGCAGCAGCACGAGCCGTGCACTCTGCCTTCTTAACCTTTCCTTGCAAAATGCACAGCAGTTTTCATGACCAATTGCATTTCCACCACACTAGGAATAGAGTGATTTCTATAGGTATCAGGCTCTGAAAAAAAAAATGTAGGAAATTAAAAAATAATAATAATCATTAAAAAAGTGGGGGTGGAGGGGAACAACCTCATCTGGGACAAAAATGCTGATAAGGTTAAAGAATGTCATATTATAATAAGAGAATTATGGATTCACATGCATTCTGTATTCATAAAATACTATAAGGATTTACTAAACATTGTTAGGAATGTCCTTATCCCACCAGGCTATGAAAAGTCACTGCTAAATATAGATTTGCAAGAGTTTAGGGTGCTCAGCATCATGAAGAATGAGGCCCTCAGTCTGTTCCTGATGCCCCCAACACTGCAGTCAATAGTAGAATGCTATGTGTAGGAGAGGGAAAGCAGGGGAAGAGGAGACTTTTGGAGGACAGAGGTCTTTCTGGTACATTCCAACAGGACATGGGTGTCCTTGGACAAGTATGTCCTTGATGAGCTGTTTCGTTACTGAAAACTGCAGTTTTACTTCATCTGAAACTATTCCTAAATTTAAGCTGAGTTTGCCAAGCACTTCATACGTTAAGAAAATATTGACATTTTAATATTGAAAATGCAAGATGCTGAAATACACTGAGCTAGAGAAAGAAGACTTGTCAGTGAGAGACTGCAGTCCTAGGTCTTGTAAATCTCATCCTTCATTTTATTAAGAATGCTTTCCTTGTCCCATATCCCAGTTTCAGACTGAGCAGCTATTCAATTCCAAAACCAACTTACAGAGTAACTATTGCTTGTAATATCCCCGTTTGCTTATAATATCCCCATTTAAATTATATTAATTTGAGGGTAGACTGCAAAACCTCTCTTCTGCAAGCACACACAGATGTCTCATCCACAAAATCACCCACCAGTGACAGGGTTTTAGTGTCCCATTGTGACGGCAGTTTCCAAGAGAGCCACCAATTTCAGTTCTTTCCCTCGTGCACAGGTGATAACCCTTGCCCTCACACATGCAAAAGCAATCAGTGAGAACACCACACATCCACACGGTGCAAATCACGAGGCTACTTTTTACTGCTTTATTTAATGTAAATACAAGAACTTGGGGAGTCTTAGAGACTACAGCAATGGAACAGTTAAAACATCAGCAGACAGTGTATCACTTATTAAATTTTGCATTATAATAAGGGTATAAATTGTATATCAGATGGGAGATATTTAACAGTGTTCTCCCTTGTTGCTATTTCAGTAAGACTTTGGAAAGTCTGTTCACTTGGCATCGTGGCAGAACTCCTGTGTGCAGCACTACACTCATGCTGTGACTTCATCGCTATTGCCTTCTATTCAACATTTCTTTGCCACTTTTGAATAACAAAGTTGTTTACAGGATCTTTAGGAAAAGCAAACAAACTAATAAAACATGGAAAACCCCAAAACAAAACCCGAGAAAAGCAGCCTTAAGCCACAAGTACAAAGGCCAGGAAACCCTCTTGTCTTGAGCTGGCTTCTAGCAGCAGATTCCCTGAAAGCCGGATTTAAGGGAGACACAACAAAGAGATTGCTTATATTTTGATCCTTTCGTACATTGAACTGGGTCCATCGAACTGAATGTCATTAATTAGCCTTAGAAGTGGTTAAAACTCTGAGAGCCTAAAAGAGCAGGCAGGGACTCAAACTGAGACCAGAGCAGGAACCTAGGATAAGCTCTAGTGAGAGATGACCCTGCCCATGGCAGTGGGGTTGGAACTAGATGATCTTCAGAGGTCCCTTCCAGCCAAAGCCATTCTGTGATTCCAGGCATGAAAAAGCTTTTTTTATTTTGTTGTTGTTGTTTGTTTATTTGTTTGTTTATTTTTTTGGGGGGAGGAATATAAAAAATGGGATGATGTTTGAAGGAATCTAGTGAAGATTTTGAACTTTTGTTTGTTTGTTTGTTTATTTGTTTGTTTGTTTTGAAAATGTCTCTTGGCAGAGAGCCCTCCTTTGGGCTCATAAGGAGGTTGCGGTAGCTCACACCATACATGACGAGAACATGTCAGGTTGCAGGATGCCCCACGAGATGGTAGCTTGGAAACTTTGCTAAAGAAAAGCCCTGAGTAAGGAACCAGAGCAGGACCAGGGTCTTGTCATGGTGTTGTTCCCCAAGGCAGGTGTCGTGCTCCCCAGTGTGCCCAGCTGCTTGCAGCATCCCACCTGGCAGCTCCATGCTGAGGCCCATCCTGCACAAGGACCAGCACCAAAGTAGGGCTGTGGGTATCATCCCAGATGCCAGCTTCGAGTTACACTCCCCTGCCACCAGACTGGCACAAGCTGTGTACCTTACTACTGCCGAGTCACAGAGGTGAAGTCTGGTTTCACCAGCTGTCCCATGAGTGCTGTAAGCCAGGCATACCCTGATACAGCACAGAACCAGGCCAGTGCATGGAAAAGCCAGTAAGGCAAACATTGCCAGATAGGTGTCATTTTTCAGTCTTAAGCCATCTCTAAACAAACAGTGATAGCAGGAAGCCAGAGGGATTTACGTTTCCCTTGACAGGGCACCAGTTCCCTTGTTTCGTTCCAGGACCGTATTTTACAGGTGGGCTGGCAGACAAATCCTACCCCTCCACCACTGCCCCTGGTAGCACAGCAACAGCAACACGTGTTTCCCTAGCAGTCTCCTGAAACATCCATTTCAGCTGACATATTGTTGGCCACAGAGCTGGGAGCCCAGCGCATAAGAACAGAGAGTCACTAAGGGTCATGGTTTAGTGATGGGACTCAGTAGGTCAGATTGCACACAATGATCTTGAGGGTCTTTTCCAACCTAGATGATTCTATGATTTTCTTTCCCATCAATAGGAAAAGATTTAATCTCAAGACCGAAGCGTAACCTAGCTGGGCAATTTGTTAAAAATCAAACCAAGTGCACAATGTGGAGGAACTCATCAGCTGGGGACAGATCTGACAAAGATGCTCAAGACTGCATTTCCATTTGATGTGGACCATACAACCTTAAGCCATTTCCATCCACCATATATCAATGGTGAACTCACCCTGCCAACACAACCTGCTTCAAAGACCTCCACCAAGAGCCACATTAGCATTTGGGCTTAAACAAGACAAATGCAGAGAAGTAAGCTGTTTTCCCTTACCAGGCACTGCAGCAGACAGACATCACCTGTGCCAAACACCCTCCTCCACACTCCTGCATTCCAGGAACCATATATATCCAACAGCCCCAGGACTTTATTCGCATCTGCCAACCTCTCACACAAGATGCAGCCAGCTAGGTCATTGTCTGAGATGCTGTCAGTGACTGCAGGGCCAGAGGGAGGTCAGAGCACAGGCTGCACAATGTGTACTGTGCCCTGCCCAGCCACAGCCTCGTCCCACGGCTCCTCTCCAGCCATGCAACCACATCCAGCTCTTTGGGGGAAAAAGGCTGTGCTGAGACCTGTCGCAGAGTATTGTGCCATATAACATCTTGAAAGCATTGGGATTTTGGTACAGAGGTCAGGGAATGCTTGAATTTGGCATCCTCCCTCTTCCCCAGTCAACTACGGCCAAGAATGCTTCCGAGGACTTTCTGCTGGAAGTCAGAGCTGTTGATTCACACTCAAACTACCTGTGGAAATATGGCATATGGCTTGACTTCTTGCTGAAAGTAAATCCCTGTCTAGCTAGGGCCTCTTTGGCAAAAGCAGGCACTGCTATGTACTGGCCCAGACTGTAGCCTTACTTTAAAAGGAATGATATTAATTCAAATATATGCACTTAATCTCAGGTTTAACAGACACAGCTCAGGTTTCCGAGATACCTGCTTATGAACATCTAGGACAGAGCTGCGCCTTACAAAGAGAGTTGAAATGAATCCTTCCAATATAACTGAGCAGGTGACTGCTTACAGCACTGACCAGATAAAGAGAATGTGTTGTTTCAGTTACTAACAAGCTTACTTTTAGCTTGTCTGATGCTTTCAAAGTGAGATGAATCTCCCAGACCCCCTTCCATTGGAGGCAACAGTGATTATGTGTTCGTCTATTTATTGCCAGGAAGTAGCTAAGTAACAAACACACAGAAACTATGCATGAAAAAGCAAATACAGCATTAATAACTATCGAATTATTGCTTGAGAATGGACAATAGGATATCCAGTTGCAATCCTTTCCAATAATAACATAAAGCCAAGGTCAAACTTTTTGGATCTCGGCTATACTGGCATTTATTCCTACAAGGAAACGGGGGGGAAAAAAAAAAAAATGTTGACTGAGGTTCCCACAGACCTTAAAAAGCAGAAACATCTGTTACTGCTATGAACAGCTTGTATGCTGAGTTCAGCAGGAGAAAGTCCAGCAGCAAGGCCAGGTCTCTGCTTACCAGTACATGCCTCTGTGCTCAATGGGAAATGATCAGAGACAGTTTCAAGGGACATATCAATAATTCAAAACAGCCAGAGCAAGCATAAACAAATCAGAATTAGTGCTCTTTTCTTTCTCCTGCCAGCAAGACTGGAAGATGTTACAGATGCATAATGTGCAGTCTTGAGCATCTATGTCAGATCTGTCCCCAGCTGATGAGTTGCTCCACATTGTGCATTTGGTTTGCTTTTTAACAAACAGTTTTGAGCTGAAACACTGAGCAGAAATTCCAGAGAAGTGAGTCTTGTTCTCAGCAATACAACCTTCTATGTGGCTAGGGAAAACTACAAGTTCTCATGGACTCAATTTTTCTGTTTGAGAAATGAATCCCCACTTCAGTGATCCCCTACTCACTCATTTCCCAATGATGTTTTATGCTTTGTGTTTGTGATTTTAATTCATGTTTGTTGAAATACATATATATTTTAATATATGATGACATAAAAATGTTAGAGATGCTGCTTTGTTATTACACTGATGTAAAGCGTGACCAGTAAAACTATTGGAACTTCTTTTCTAAGCAAAACCTCTTGGCAAAGCAGAGATCATTGACAGGGACTGAACTGCATGACCATAAGCAATTGTGCTGCGAGTAGCATGGGTAAACATCCACAAAGAAACTCCTGCTTCTATTTGGAAAGCATCAAGCTGCATCAAGGCTGTAGCAACCACGAGTCCAGAAAGGAAATGATGATGACCTGGCATGTCAGACTGCTTAATCTTTCAAATATTGTATGTGGGAAGCCTCAGAGAAGTAGTCCTGTCAAAGGAAAGAACCTCTGTATGCCAGATTTCCCTGTAAAAACAGATTTCCAGATACCACACTTTATTTTGCTTAGCATTATTATATAAAACCCTTCCAATAGTGTGCAGAGATAAAAAGCAAAAGGAAATGAAGTCAAGACTTCTGGACCTGAAGGAGTGAATCTTGGCCCCGCTTTCTCCTTCCTTTTGTGCTGGCATCAGTGTGGAGCTGCTCTTTGCCTCCTCATATACAGCAGCACAAGGAGACCCCAGCCCAGTGTCCAGGGAGAACTGGCTGAGGAACCTGGAAGAAAAGAGCTTTAGAAGAACATGATTGTTGGAGCTTAGATTTATTCCTTCATTTAATTATTGCTGTTATGAAAATACACAGAATCATAAATGGACGTTTTTTAAAATTATTGTTAACATAGAAAAGGACTGGAATTAAAAATAAGAGTGCAATGATACAGGACTTACAGTTCAGAGCCATACCATAGTATTTATGAAGACACAGGGTTAAGCACAAACACACCAAGAAACAGTGCCACAAATACACACAGTCTGACAAGCATTTCTTTAAGCAGCAATCCCATTGTATGAAACTTCCTTCACCCCACTCCTTTTTTTTTTTTTTTTTTTTTTTTTTCTTCATTTGCTGGGTTAAGCGCTCCTTGGATCCTCCAACCTACCTGGTCCAAACCCATAGAATTGAAGGTAAGTTCAGTTCTGCAGGCCAACTGCAAGGGGCACTCCAAGAGAGCAATCTGCATACACCCCCATGCCCCCATGCCCAGCACTGCTTAACAACTCTTTCTAAAACTGTGCAAAGACAAAGACTTAAAACCACTGCCAAGTGGTCCAGAGCCACTTAAATTCACAAAGATTTGGATTAGTCCTCTCTAAAGTAAGTTAACCTGTTGACTTTCGAAACTGTTGCTCTCCTTCAGGCAACATACGGTTTTTCCATTGCCCTAAAACAACCAGTTGGCATAGTGTGGAGTTAGAAGGGAAAGAAGGGTGAAAAAGGAGAGTTGCTTAAGCATCCAGAATGCTGTAAAGGCTGTGTTGTAGCCCAGAGTGTTGCTCTTACCACATGAAGTTAGGATTATATGTTGCGTTCCTCCAGGTGTGGCATAAAGGTGTTTTTCAAGATGCTAGCTGAACACTGTAGAGCTGTACGTAGCTGAGGTTCTGGACTGTTGTGGAGCTAGCAGTTGGGTATGACACAGTTGAGAACCTCTGGGTAAGGATTAAGGACCAAGCAAATAAAGTGGATGTCATGGTGGTTGTCTACTACAGGACACTAAACCAAGATGATAACATTATTGAATTATTCTTAAAATAAGAGATACCTCTAAACCAGCTGCCTTGTCCTTATGGATGACTTCAACCTGCCAGATATGAACTGGGAGTACTACAATATGATACAAACAGGTCCATGAGATTACTAAAACACCTTGATGATAACTTCTTGGTACAGGTACTAAGGGAGATGACCAGGAAAGGTTCCCTCCTAGATTTGTTGCTTGTAAACAGAAAAGATCTCGCAGGTGAAGTGGCAAGTAGGGGCCACCTTGGGCATAGTGACTATGAAGCAATCAAGTTAGCAGAGTTTAACAGTCCATTATATTGTTCAATTTTCCCAGAGGCTGATGCATGATGAGTGAGTATATCACATCCCCTAATGCCACATTCTTTGGCCCATGTGCCTATGAGGTTGTTTTGGAAATCAGTCCCATTACCTGACTCCATTCTTTCCAGAGTACCATATCAACATAGCTCTTGTTTTCAAGGCCCAGGATAATGTTCCAGGCAATAGTATGGAGCACAGGATATATTTCCAGCTATCCAATGGTTGCTTCTGCCATTGTAAGCACACGGCACTTGCCCTGGCAGGTTTGTGTGAGCATGACATAATCAATCTGCCAGGCCTCCCTGTATTTAGATTTCAGCCACCATTCTCTGTACCAGAGAGGCTTTAACTGCTTGGCTTAATTGCAGCACATTTTTCACAATTATGGACAACCTGTGTGGTATTGTCCATGGTCAGGTCCATCCCTTGATCATGAGCCTACCTATACGTTGCATATCTTCCTTGGTGGTCTGAGGTTCATGGGCCCATCGAGCTATAGATGATTCACCCTTATGCTGCCAGTCTAGGTTCACCTGAGCCATTTCAATCAGAGCATCCTGATCCACTTGCTGGTTGTTTTGATGTTCTTCAGTGGTTTGACAGTTTGGTACATGATCATCTACATGGTGTACTTGTACAACCAGATTCTCTACCCAGGCAGCAATATATTTTCACCATGTGGCAGCCCAGACGGGTTTGCGTTTGGGCCATCAATTGCTCTGCTTCTGTTACTGTAACCACCGCCACAGGACATTTGCCACCATTCATGAGTCAGCACAGAGATAGAGCAGTGGCCACTTTTCCTGTTCAACAATATCTAAGTAGAGGTGGACAGCCTTCACTTTTGCAAGTTCTTCAGCAGTTTCTTCTCCTTCAGCAGTTTCTGCAGCTTGTGTAGGACTACACAGAGCAGCCTTCCAACTCTGATGCTTTCTCACAATATGACAGCACCAACCGTGAACAGGGCATATTGCTTCCCATTTCCTGGTAATTTATTATACAGAAGGCCTCTTCAGCATGCATCACATCCTCCTCTGGTGATATTATGAAGTCCTTGACCTCTGACCAGTCCTTAATGACTATGAAGACTCCTAGGCAACTGGGGTTTCCTATTTAAGCCCGTTGTGTGATCAGTGCAACTAGAAGGGACCCTTCCATTGAGTATCCAGTTTGACTTGTAGCAAAACCAGCTTTCAGAAGAATTTGGATTATTGTCTTCACTTTCTCAAAAAGTACTTCTTCTGTGTTGCCCCACAAAATGTCTATGTACTGCAGATCTTCATGAATTTCCCCGTTACAATACAGTCTGGATCCGTCTACGACAAATAGTACACTGTGTTTTCTCCCTTTAGGAAGTCTATTCCAAGTGTACTAGATATCCCTCCAAGGGAAAGGAAACTGTGTCCTGCAAACTGCTGCCAAAAGGATGGAGAAAAAAGTATTACTGATATCAGTTGTGGTGTATCTCTTGGCTGACTTTGATTCCAGGTCATACTGAAGTTCTAGCATGTCTGACATGGCAGTCATTGTTGGCATGAACTCATTCAGGCCACAATAGTCCACTGGTAGCCTTCATTCCCCATTAGACGTTTTTAATGGCCAAATAGGACTATTAAAGGGTGAGTACGTCTGGCTAATCACTCCCTGGTTCTCCAGTCAGCACAGTCAGCTCAAGGATAGTAATCAAGGAGTATCACTGCAATATAGGTGCCTGTGCACAGCTGTGCTAGCAATTGGCACCTGCTGCTCTTTGATCCTCAGAAACCCCATGACAGAAGGGTCCTCCGAGACACTGGACAAGGCAGAGAGCTCTTTAATGCCCCCCCATCTCCAAGGCAGCTATGCCAAAAGCCCACCAGTACCCCTTTGGATCTTTGAATTACCCTCTCCTAATGTAGTCTATGCCAAGGATGCTTGGAGCCTCTGGGCCTGGTGCAATGAGGCATTTTTGCCCCTTATTCCCTGTTAGGTTCACTTAATCCTCCAATACAGTAAACTGTAGGGATAACCCATCACACCAGCAATAGAATCGAAACTCTTTTTATAGCCTGATGACATTAGGATACTCTGTGCATTGGTGGGTCCAATGGGACAGGCCATCAAATCCGCACAGTCCAATAAGCCCAGTTGTCCCTTTCCTCCACTTGGCTGGAGGCAAGACCTCTTTAGTCCTGGTCATAGTATTCATTACTCACTTCTCAGAAATGTGAATCAGATGTCCCTTCATTAAGATCAGAAGCAAAATCAGCCCTTCTACTCTGTCTGGGTAACTACCCACTGGAAACTGGAGTGTTTTCCTGGCAGAATCCCTTTGCTATTGTTTTTCCTCTGGTACTCATGCTTGTAGGGTCAAGGTAATTTCCAAGTTCCTCACATCCTCCCTGTGGTCATGCAAGTAAAACCACAGGGTGGCACGTGGTGTGTACACACTTGAGCAGGAATGCTTACACTAATAACTGAGATACTGGTTTGTATAGGTAAGGGGGAAGATATTCTCCCTTCGAGCTGCTGAACCAGTTTCTCCACACCAAGACACAGGCCCATAGGGAAGAAGAGAGACTTTCTTTGTACTGACAAAGTTGACCAGACAATTCATCCACTGTATTTCCAGGTCATTACTGCCAATGTGTTGGCTTATAATGATGGTATGTGCTGTGCAAACTTCTGCCACATGAGTTATGTGCACTTGACTTCATCTGGATCTTTGGATAACTGGTCATAGTCCAGGTCATCACAAATCACCTCCAGCACAGCTAATTTCCTCAGGTACTGGATACCCTCCCCCCTCCATGGTGGTCCACTTGCCTGGGTGACATGCAGCATCTTCCTTGAAGGGATACATTTCCTCTACATCTCACAGAAGTCACCGCCAAAGGCTGAAGGCTTGCTCATTTTCCCATCGCTTTGTCAATACCCCCTTCCTAGAGAGAGATCCCAGCTACTTGCTTTCCCCCCCAGCTAATTCCAGGCTATTGGCCCCATTATCCCAGCATGGGAACAGCCAGGTGACAACATGCCTACCTGGATGATAACCGAAATATTTGTGTGTGCCTCACAGCTTTCTCAGTGGCAGGGATCAATGGGATACTGCCTTGTTCGTCACTTCTGCCTCTTTCTCACAGTTCTCGTGATGGCCCTACTTCAGAGTAGCCAATCTTACCCACTTATTCCTCTTTTCCCTTCTTCGTAGAAGTTTTTTCCCGTACTAGATGAGTTGATTTCTACATCCAGTGTTTCTTCTTGACTGTAGGATTGGCTGATACCAACATGAGCTGGTTCTCTGATTTAGCTGCAGCATCTGTTACAGGAGCTGGATCAGCTCCAGAGGCATTTTCTTCGTCTTGCAGGTGCTGAATAGAATTGAATAGTGCTCTTCGATAGGTGCAGGCCAGACCCCAACACAGTATAATGAGTGAGCTGTAAAACTCTGGCATTGCCAGAACAGGGGCATACATTTTAAAAGTTTTTAGGATCAAGTTCAGTGGTGAATTCCAAAACCATCAGAAGTGATAACCATGGTAGATACCTCCACACATCCTCCCACACACCTTGCCACCATAACCACCCTGCCTCAGGGCAGGTCTTTGGGTGGAATTCTTAAGCAGTAGTTTGACCTTAGACAAATATGGAGACACATACAGGAGACATAGCAGCAGGATCATGCTCATTTGAACATCCCAATATTCAAAACTATCAAGAGCTATTGTAACTTACTCAGAGGAGAACAGGTAAACAGTGTACTTAATAGTTTTCATGGGAAGGTTCCTGCCTAAAGGTGATGGCAATACTGAGTACAAATACCAGATTAAGTTCACAGTGGGTGTAACATGAGTGCATGCTGTACAGATTGGCAAAGCCATTAGGCCAGACCTTAGAGTTGATAAACAACAACAAAAGTATTAAGACAAACAAACCTGAGAACAGATAAAACAACACTGTGAATGAATAAACCAATATTGTGACCAGCAACTATTAAACCAATATAATGCATATAACAAGTTTGTTTTAACATCCTCTGGTCAGATCTGTTGTTATCACAACCCTTCGTGCCTTCGTGTCAGGCACCAAAAGGAATGTTGTGCTTTAACTAGATGTGTGGTGCTGAGCTGCCTGCCCGTTCACTCACACACACTCCTCCACCAATGGGATTGGGGAGAGAACTGGAAAAAGGTAAACTTGTGGGATGAGATAAAAACAGCCTAATAGGAAAAAAAAAAAAAAAAAAAGGGGGGGTGGGGAAAATATTAAAATATACAAAACAAATGAGGCACAATGCAAATGCTCACCACCTGGTGACTGAATCACAGCCAGTCCCTGAGCAACAGCAGCCCCCTCTAGCCAGCTCCCCTAGTTTTACTGTTCAGCATGAGACTACTGTGTGGGACATCCCTTTGTCCAGTCTGGGTCAGCTGTCCTGGTTCTTTCCCCTCATGGCTCCTGGTGCACCCCCAGCTTCCTTGCTGACAGGACCCTGAGAAACCATTGACTAAGTGCAACCACTGCTCTATAACAACTAAAATATTGGTGTGGTATCAGCATTATTCTCATCTTAAATCCAAAACTCAGCACAATACCAGGTACTCAGAAGAAAATTAACTCTATCCTAGCAGAAACCAGGAAAGGAGCCCCAGGCATTGTCCTCTATGCACAGTGGCAAGATGCCTGAAATTGACAGCTCTGCAGGAAAACCAAGCAGGCTCCCTGGACAGGACCAGTACCTGCAAGTCCTGATTGTCTCCAGGACTCATCTTCAGACCCCCAAATCAGGTAGTGGAGCTGAAGAACGGCCCACTATGATATGTTCCTCCTTCTGGCCACCAGCATGTGGGAACATCATGGGTAAGAACATCCTTCACAAGGAGAGGAGGCTGTCTTGCCATAACAAGGAGCTGCTGTGGCCTCTTAGATTGTCTGTGGCCCCTGCAACACTTCCCAGCGTGGCCAAAAAAGCACCAAGACCAGCTTTGGTCCAGACCAAGGAAAGTGATGGCAGTTCTGCAAATGGTAGACACACAGATTCTGCCCTCAGTGCCAAGAGAAGTACAGGGAAACTGGGCAGGCTCCCAGTACCTGCAGGCCCTGTTGGCCCCCAACCACCTCAGGACTGACATTGAGGATCTAATCCCAACAGTGGAGCTGAAAAGCTTCCAACTGTGGTCTGCTCCTCCACGCAGACCTCTCTGAGAGCTTCCTTTGTCCAGACAATGGGCTACACTGGTGGGAGGACAAGTCTCAGCAGCCTGTTGGATAGTCCATGGCTCCCCAAGTGCTTCCCACCTTGGGCAACAAGACAGCTTCAAACCTGGCAAAGCAAGGAGACAGCAGCACTGAAACTGGCCAGCACTTGAACTCTGCCCTCAGTGCACTGCCCAAAAACCCTGGGCCAGAGCTGGCCCTCTGCCACCTTCCTCAAGCCCAAGCATCTCCTCCAGCTGGAGGAGGTCAAGCAGCAGGAGCTTGTGGTGTCCCTCACCTGCCTCACACAGCTACAGAGTGATCAAGCTCCTTCTGGGGCCAAAATCAGGTGGGTGTGCTGAGAACTCTGCCATCATTTAGAACCAAAGGTAGTAAAGAGCTCCTCTTCAGCTTAGAGCCTCAGCTGAGGGGAGGCCTCATGGCAGCCTACAGCTTCTTCACAAGGGGAGCAGAGGGGCAAGTGCTGATCTCTTGTGACAGTGGTAGGGCCAGAGGGAATGCCATAGAGCTGTGACAAGGGAGGTTCAGGCTGGACATCAGAAGGTTCTTCTTCTCAAGTGTAGTTGGGCACTGAATAGGCTCCCCAAAACAGTGGCCATGGCACTGAGTCTGCTGAAGTTCAGTAAGTGTTTGGGCAATGCTCTCAGACATGTTTGATTTTGGGGTGGTTCTTGTAGAGTCAGGAGTTGGACTTGATGACCTTTGTGGGTCCCTTCCAACTCAGGATATTCTGTGGTTCTATCTACCTAGGGTAGAAAGGAAAGCTCAGCATGGCCTGATCTGCCTTCTCTATACTGCCTCTCAGAAAAGGACTATTAAACGTGTTATTCTCAACAGAAAGCAAATAATGTCTGTATTCACATTGTCACTACAACCATCATGGTCTGAGAAGCGGTTTTCGGACAGCATAAGTGCAAGCTATGGTTTTACAAAAAACTTGACAGTGTCACTCAGCCTATGGAAACAAAAAAAAATTCCTTGCATAAGAGGTAAAGTCATCACATTCCTACATTTGGGAAAAGTGTCGGAAAATAAACAAGGTTCCTCAGGGAAAGAAGATATTCAGGTGGGTTTCCAAGATTTGTTTATAGGTAGGAAAGTGCAATCTGGTAAGGTGGCTGATAAGACTTAGTGGAGCTGACTCATGTGGAACAGTAAAATGCCCTCACAGCCCTGAGCAAGTGAGTGTTAAAAGAGGAAAAGAATCTAGCTAGAAATTAGTAGAGAAAGAGGCAGCTTCAAAGTGAGCAAAAGGAGCTATCTTCACACAAAGTCTATTTAAACTGAAATGTCATTGTAATGGGAACTCTTAATGTTTTGGCTGGATTCAAGAGCATGTTTAATGAATCTATGGAAAAAAAAAATCATCAGGAGTTTCTAAAGACATAGACACCTTCTCTGGCTCAGAAAGCTCTGAAGTACTACACCACTGGAGCCAGGAGAATATAGCAATGGACTTTTCATTTTAGGCTTGCCTTATTAAATTTTCCCTAAAGAAACTGTTACTGGTCATTGATGAAAAGAATAAATGGTTGGAAAGACTATTATCCTGACCAGTTATAGATCTTGATGCATCTATGTGTAAATAAAATGTTATACATGAAACATTTGGCATTCCTAGAATAGAGTTGACCAAGAAGTGAGGAAGGTTGTTTCCCAGGGTTCTCAGCCCTGTATCAACACAAGGTTTTCAGGAAACAACTCTGTTCTAGGAATCTACTTCCATCAGAGACCAAAGCTGAAAGCAAAATTCTTACCCACCCCGCTCGCAACTCCCATTGCAGCAAACAGCCACACATAATCCATGATTAGCAGTGCCCTTTTTAGAACTCCTCCAAAATCTAAGTAGTCAGCATCATCTGTCCTTCTCATTTCAGTAGGAAACAGAGATATGGAGATATAGTGTACCCTTCACCTTGTTCTTTTTTAGGACTCTGATAGAAACCATATTTACAGGCAGTAGCCTCCTTAAGGGAGGAAGAGGAAAAAAAAAAAAAAAAAAAAAAAAAAGGAAGAACATTGCCAGGAAAAGAATTGGAAGACCTTCAGAGGCAAGTGCAGAAGTGGCATCATAACTGTTCTCACTCCAGTTGTATGAGAATCATTGCAGCCTCTAGTTTAGTGTTTTGACTGCAATCTCACAACTATTGGCCAAGAAGATGTGACTTCAGAAACTTAAAGACTGTCCCATTCAGTGCTGCCAACTTTCTCATTTTATTGCCTGCTATACCAGACTTAATGTTTCTCGAAGTCCCACATCCGGAACACAAATGATTAGAGACAAGAAGACTAGGATGAAATGCCTTAAGTTTCCATCTGTTTCATTTCACATACTATGATCTGAGCAGTACCAGCTGCAAGTTTTCTCAAAGAAATTCCCAGTTAGGAAATGCTGACTTCTGAAAATTTAAACCCTTCATAGGGCTAACAGTTCTGACAGAAGCTCTCAGACCTAGACTAGAATTGCTGGTCATCAGATAAAAAGGATCCCAAAATAAAGTCACCTGGAAAATTGCTTTGAACCATGCACCTGCAGTTACATGATTCTCAATAAATAAGACCAAGATGAAGGTTATTGAAAAAGGCAAAGAGAGAGATCAAATAATTTCATCATGCTGGAACTAGGCAATTTTTCCCAGCAGACTTTGAGGAAGCCTGAAGCTAGCAGATACAGTTTATATCTGGACTGAGCCTAATACGTTGATGCTGTATTGGAACTCAACAGTAGAGCAATAAAGTTATCATGTGCACCTCTGTAAACTTTAGTATTTCCCTCCTTCCCTTCCTCTGAAGTTCTGCCACTGCCAAAACGTCCTGTTTCTGACAAGTACCAAAGCATTTTTCAAAGGAACTTGCCAACATACAAGTTGTTCTCCATTCTGGATTGCTCTTTTTCAGTACAGTTGATTCCCACTTGACCTCTTTCTTTAGAAAATTGTCTCCTCATGAAATGGCATATCCTGGTTCTCACTGACAGAACAAAGGTCAGTGGAAAATAAGAAAGTGGGAGCTTACAGAAGTTGTCTGCCTTTCACTCTTTAACACAGCACACTGGAAATTTAAGAACTGCCCGAGATTAAAGTATAGGGCAGGAAGCAAAAAGGCATATTTATCTCCCCTAATTTCTCTCTCTCTCTCTCTCTTTTTAAACCAAAAGCTGCATTTTCTAATGCTAGTATGATTCAGTCATCCAATCGTTGCTGGTTTGCAGAATTACTCAGTAATAGTGTTGCAAGAATGTGTTGAAACATTCTTAGAAGTTTCAACATTTGCCAAATATTGGGGGGAAGAGATATTTCTGAAGTATAAAACTGAGCATCTCACTTCTGTTCAAACTTATTCTTCTAGAGGCAGTTATTATCTCTGGGGTGTTAATAGTCATTTTGGTAACAACACCCCCAAACATCTGTTTCCCCCCACCCCCAAACCTCCCCTTAACAACCAGTTTGCCAAGAGCCCTCAGCCAAAACCAACAAGACATATGGGCATTTCTGGGAGTACACACACACCAGGATTGTCAGCAACAGTCAACACTTGTATACAGAAATCTGGAGGCCAGTGCAAGGAACACAAAAAGTTTTGCATCAATTTAAATGACACCAATATTTTGCTCCCCTTGCGTACTGCTTAAAAATAATTCATGTACAATGTGCATGGTAAAGACCACAAAATAAGTAGAAAGATGAAGTTTGGGCAGGTAGTCAAAGCATAGTAAATATGATGAGAATTATCCTGTCTGGCACCAAAGAGATCAGGAAAAAAACAAACAAACAACAAAAAACCAACCAACCAAACAAAAAAAAACAGTTCTCATGAGGTCAGTATCATTTCAGTGCAGTTACACCTACACCTTTTAGGCCAACTGAAGCAATTAATAATGCCCTGTTTATGCCGGACAGCCAAGAGGAAGCATCAGAGAATGGGAGGTGCAAACATGACAGCCACAATAGTGAATGCTTGGATAAAGGGAAGTCTTAGCTTTTATAGAAATAGGAAGGAAGAAGCCAAAAATTAGGTAGAATTGCATAGTCAGTTTTATTGAATCAGTACAGAAAATGCTCATCTCCCACTAACCAAAGAGGGAAGTTTTTTTGGTAGGAGATGTATTGGTGTCCACAAGACTTTTATTCACTGAACAGAACAGCACACAACACACATAGCTGCAATCCCAGTTAAATCACACTAGTCCTTTAACTCCAACACCTCCTATAAACAAGCCTGCTCAAAAATAAGCCACCTCACCCACCAAGTTTCAATGACTACAGGTCACTCTCGGACCCTTTTTGAAGACAGCATTTTTTAACATGAAAAGCTACTGAGGAGTAATGGCAAAGTCCACAAAAACAAAACAAAAGAAAAACAACAACAACAGACCAAGTGCTTTTGTTGCTATAGAATCCCATCACCTCCTAAAATGACGTGTATCATTTATCACCACAATAACTCAATGACGTGAGGAACTGTTTGTGTAAATCAGACAGGAAAAAAGATCAAATGACTCAACCAGTGCCATGGAAGGAGTCTGTGGTAGACTCAGGTATTGAATATGTCTCTCCAGACCTTGTTCGTGATCTTCTATTATAAGGTTATTTCTGTAGAGGAAAAAAAAAATAGATTACAAGGACTCAAAAGTATTTCACTGATTTTTGGTACCCTTATCAGATTTCCAACTATTGAGAAAAGTACTTAGTCCAGAATATTTTATGCAGGAGAGTTGTTTTACATTTGGATACACACAAAATGCTATTTTTAGAAGAAATATCAAATAGCATGTTGATGGAGTCCCCATCATCAACAACAAAAGAGCTAACATCCTTTCCATGGATATGCCACACTGAAGAGGGCTGAGATTTTCACACCACATGAAGGAACGCCACCTTCCAAAAAAAAAAAATAAAAAATAATTCTAACAGCTTCTTCATTTCTCCTATGAGCTTTCCACAGTACTCCAGGTTTAAAGCAGACAGCAGACTGTTTATTTTTCCACTGAAGAAGTTATCAGAATAGTAAACATGCTTCTTTAATGACAAGTTGTTGAAAGGCATTTTGAAAACAGAAAATGGGAACTTGATGTCTCTGGCAGCTCCAGTTCTTCTGCTCAAGGGACTCATATCTTAGGTTCAGGTTCCTCGCCCACAGGAGGCAAGAGTACAGAACAGCAAACTGGTACAGTCAGGGAACACCACAGTATCTTCCAAGGCAAAGGTTCACTTTCAGTCAACCTTATCTGCACAAGAGCAAAAACACCTCTTTTCATGGTAAGCAGAATAAACCACAGGCATGAGGGGCTGGAGATGCTTCAAATCCACTATATGTTGTACTGAAAGGCCTCTAAAAGCATCCTTCAGAGTTGTAAAGAGGTTCAGAATATTCATCAGGTGGATGAGGAAATTAATAATATCTATCTCTTGGTGAGAAAGTTCATAGCACTTGGATTTGGGACACCCAGGTGAACGGATTTGGATATCACAGTAACTCCACCACAGTGAGGCAGACCTGCTCCCCTCTGTTATTTCTTATTTCTTGCCAGTCAGCAGTAATAATGTTAACTTCATGACAAGGAGGGCTTTCTTGGGCTAATTTGCATTTAGTTCATCTAGGTCCCAGTCCTTGTTGCAGCAAAGTTTTCTGAAGCACCATACAGATGATTTGTTACCACAGTCTGAAATACAGGAAGCAGCTTACATGACAGTTTCCACATCTCTCTCTCTTTCATAAATAGACACATCTGTAAGCTGCTGGTTAACTGAAAGGTCAGTGTCTCTGCATTCCAGATGTGCATTTGGAAACAGCCTGACCTGCCAGCCCAGGCTCCACAAGTGTTTGGTACAGAGACTTTTGGAAGCTGTTCTTTGTGCTTGTGAAAGCATGAGAAGACAGTGTGGGAACTGCCCAGCAAACTCAGATTTATTACAACTTGATATCCCCAGTCAGAGAATATCCTCTAGGAAACGCACACATTCCTCTTTTGTATTCACCAATGCCTCCTACACAAGAAGAAGTGAAGACAGAAGCAACCCAAATTGCTTTCTACTGAAGCCACAGCCTTTTTTGTGATACCACAAATATACCCTATAAATGAATTCCCCACAGCAATTTGCTCGAAATAAAAATAAAAATAAAATAAAAAAATACAGCAACACCAAGAAAGAAACATTGGTCATGTAATTCTGCCACTCCATGCTGAAACCACAAGACCATCTCCCTCACTCTCAGCGGCAAGATGTGCTGTAGGCTAAGCCTCTTCTCTAGGAACCACATATGACTCTTTTGTCCTCACCAAGAACTCTCAACTCAAGCAGAAAAGGGAATAAGGAACAAATTAGAATCAGATGTTAAAAATAAAAAAAATAATAATAATAAAATAAAAAGGAAAGGAGACCACAACAGACACTCCTATCATTTGTCTGCTAGTTCAACCAATGACCCAAGATCAACCTCCTGAAAGAGCCATACAACAGCACATAAAATGTCTCCCCTCCCCATCCCCCAGTGCTTGAAATGAAAACACGCAGTGGAAAAGTCATTCAACCTGAATAAACTGACCTGGAGTTCAACAAACAAGCTTTAAGACACTAGTGATAAGAAGTTGAAACATCCAGTACAAACAAGACGACTGCACAGCAAGAGCCCTGAGCTACATGCAAGCTCCTTGGTACACAACAGAACACAGTGACTTATCTTTGAGGCTTTTGTTCTTGCTTCCACTTCTTGTGTTCAGGTACAAGACACCTATGTCATAGGGACAGGTTGATACATTAATTTACTCTTTGGCTTGTTTCAGATAGAGACTTTGATTGCAGACCTACGCTGCTGCTTTCCCATTAAGGCCTCTGATTAACTCCTGGTGGTAGTAATTAGAGCTGTGTGTCATTAAGCAGAGAGCAGATACAGCAACTTTCCAATCCCTACCTCCCAAAGGAAACACAAGTTTGTATGGCAGCTGCTTTCTAGGAGCTCTAATGAGTGTGAACATACAGCAGTGCACAGAGTTCAACTGCTGGATGGACACAGCCCAGCAGAGGCACTAGGACACATGCAGAGCAAACTGTAGACGAGTGGCAGCTAAGACAAAAAATGTAAAGGGAGACTTGTTGGCTGGGGACATCCCCATCCAGATTCATCATCCTATCTTTTTAACTCTTTAACCCTCACCTTTCTGTTTTGTCTTTGTCATCCACTGCACATACTGGACTTTTTCCCTTCCTTGTTGGGGATGGTGGGGGGTGACAAGGAAAGGTTATGGAGGATGAGCAGGGCAGAAGTGCAAGGATAGTAAAAGCTTACATTTGAAGTTACACAGAGTTGAACAACATGGTGGGCATTTTCACTTGCTGCCATAAATCTGCAGCTACAGATAAAATAGGGTCAGGTGGTGTCTTGCACAGCTCAGCAGTATTCTGAGCAGTATTTCCAGTTCATTTAACAGGCATTACTGTGGTCCTTTAGCAATGCTGGTAGTTGCAGGTATAGAGGAGACACATCAGTTCAGGCATGCACTTGCAGGATTTCACAGTGCTGTACCTGAGACCTAGCAGAACAAGGATGCAGAATGCCATGCCTAATGCCTCAGTCACTGCAGCACCTCGTGGCAAGACAGCAATAGTGGTAGGGCTTGCTACCTGCATGCTTCTTCAAGTAACCTGTGAACATCTTCACCAACAGTCAATACTGCGCACTGAACTTCACACTGAAATTCACACTGTTGTCTAAAGCCACCTCTGACACTCCTCCAAGGCTGCATTTAAAGTCTCATTTGTGCAAATTTCACTATCCCAGTGGTGGCCAGGGAAAATTCCCGTCCCAAAAGACAAGATGCAGGACACACATGGGGTCTTACCAAGCTGGACAAAAATCCACGGCTTTTTCAGAAACAGAAGTTCAAACGCAGACCTTGTCTGCCACAACGTGAAGGTTTCAGTTGGAGGAAATGTGTCACAGGAGGTGACATAGGAAACATTTTTTTCCTGCTGATTCACCAGTTCTTCTCTAAACCACCTGCACAGTCCCTAAATATTAATACTGTACAAGATACATATGATTTTTTTTTGGTCTGAAGAGGTCAGTGTCCCATTCAACATGTCTTTGTCAAGACCAAAGCAGAGACCATCTCAGGAACATTTCGGTTATACCCTGCTGACACCCACTTCACCCACTTTCCCACCAAGTAACCAAGTATCTCCACACTCTCCCACTGCTTTTCCTTTTTTTTTTTTTTTTTTTTTTTTTACTGTTGAGGACCCTTTGTGTTTCTATTTCCTTATTTATATTTATCTTTAACAGCAGCTGACTTCTGAGCAACTTTGCAACTGTCTCTTTGCAGAGTGCATGAAGGACCCTCTGCCCTGCAGAACCCTAAACAACATCATCTGCTGCTTCTCTCCAATCTTTTTTTCTATCCATTATCTCACAAGGTAAAATCCTGAGATTTCCTTTATCCATTTTCTTCCTTCTCCTCCCTCCAGACATACTTTTGTGCTACGTTTTATTGCTTTGCTGAGCTCTGCCCCGGAGCTCCAGGTACCTAGTTCATTAGGACAGACCACAAGCACTGCAATACCCAGAGAAAGGAGCAGTGAGCCCTTAACTCTCCCCCGCTCCCTATCTGTCTCCAGGCGTTCCTGCAGATATTGGTATCCCCATTTATTCGTCTTCCCTGCAGTAACAGCACCACCTTTTGGCTCCCTGCGCGATGCTGTGGTTTCCCATCGGTAACAGTGATGCCTCTCTCTACATAGCTCCGAGTTGCCAGGAACGAGCCCGAGCCTACCTTACCTGTAGGCATTTCATCTGCCATACCTTTGCCTAGTAAAAGGGGAAGCTCACAAACCCCAGAGACGAGCAGTCATCTCCCCCAGCAGCCCATCACCCAATCTCTTCTTCTCCTAACTTTATAGCTTTTCAGATAAGATAACTGGTTAGCAATTAATTCCCCCTCCACCCAGCTTTGCCCTCAGAGCCCAGCAAAACAGGCAGTAGCACAGCTCAAAGCACACAGTTATTTTGCATCCTGAATGTACATAAACATGCCAATCCTTTGACCCTTCTCTAATTGGCCTACAAACACGAGGTGATCAAATGCAAAGGAACAGTGCTCATAAACCCAACGTCTTAGAAACAGCCATAAAGTAGTCATTTGTCTGGAGCTCATTGTGCCTCTAGCATAAAAAACAAGACCTGAAGAGAGATGATTTTTTTTTTTTTTTTTTTTTTGAGGCAAAGCAGTAGGAACTTAACACACAAAAAGAGAGATTACAACCCATGCATATATAAAGTATAAATTCACCTTCAATTTTCAGTCATGCTTGAAGAAGAGCCTGAAATCACAGGTGTTTGCCTCCTTTACTAGTAGCATCAGGCCTTAAAGCTAGAACAAAAAAGCTGCCATTACTTGATCCAGCTGGGACTATATCTACCCACCAAACCTCTCCCCAAGATCTAATGTATCCATCCCCCTTTATCGATCCGATTTCCACCAGCTGGGCTCTGGTCCTTCTTCCTGCCCGAGGGGTTAGTTGTACCAGCAAAGGTGAGATTCTTCCTATCAGGTGTAAAGCAGAACAGGTGTGCCCCTTTAATGGCGGAAATTCAATCCAGTCCAAGTAAGGAACTCAGAATTTTTTGAGTGCATTTAAATCAGTTTTGCTCAGGATTCTGCTGAATCCATTTCATTCTGGATGAAATATCACATGCCCTCCTTAAGCCCCCTTGGGAATGGCTAGAACTAAACCACCTCTTAAAGACCAATAAATGCATGCACCTGCAACTAGAGATTCAAGAAGATACCTGAAGATGTAGAGCAGATTACTGCTATCCTACAGGTCTGAGACTGAAAACAATTACAGGTTGACTCATGTTTCCTTGGACTATGACTATGTGCCTTGAACTTTGCAGCATTAGAAAGTGAAGCAGTCAGGTGTATTTGAAGTTATGCTCACAGGTATCTATGTTTGGATTTACAACATGTACCAGTAGCCTTGAATTAAATGAAGAATATTACATCAGATGACGCATTTATAGCAACTTTCAAAATCTAAGCATAACTTGGCAGTATCTTGCCTTCACTGCTCCTGATTCACCTGTACGTGAGTCTAGTTTCCTTTCTCGTTTGTTTCTTTTCTCATACAAAGCCCAGGAACCCAACTCTGCTGGGCTAACTCTGAGGATGAAACACAAGGACATGCAGATACCATCACAATATTGATGTCAAGATAGCATGGGCTCAGGTGCTGTCAGTCCCTAAAAAGTTAATGAAAAAATTGGTGCAATGTCTGGTGTGCTTTTGTCTTTCCCATTTCAGTTCTTCCAGGAGCCTGGTTCAAAGCAACTCTCGGTAGTGTTTCAGGGTCACATTTTGGCTAATCGGCAGCCATCTCTGGAATGAAAACTTGGCCGAAATGAACACATTAGCCTTCCTGTCACAGTATCTAATCTGAGTTCAAATGAAAAACAAATATGCAAAGACTGGAACAATGTTTGCATGTTAAAACAATCTGGATGAACACAACATAGGAAGGAAATAGCAAAGAGTTCAGGTATTTACACAATACAGCTGAATGCAGGCTTTGAGACAGCTTTTTGCTTTTTTTTTTTTTTTTTTTTTTTTTAACAGCCTCATCCACCTAGGCATAGCTGTACCTGGAAAGGAAATTTCAAAACTTTCTGCATTACTTAACAGCAGCTCCAGCAGAAATGAGCAGCAGCTTTAGTAGAGGCCATTGGTAACATCTGTCAAGTTTTTTTCTTAATCATTTACAGCCTGACCCCAAACTTGCTGAAGTTAATAGAAAAAGTCCCATTGACTGCTATAGGCTCTCGTAAGAATGCAAATTCTCATTTTCAAATGCAGCTGCTATTAAGAAAAAGAGAGAAAAAACATTTGTCTCTTATATAGGCACTTAAGGATGGGCTTAGGTTCTATTCATTAGCAGCTTTATTTGGCAAATACAGTCCATGCTAGACTTCTGACTATCTGTACTTGTTCTGGATCAGGGCAAGATTTTAATACCATATAATCTTATTACAGAATATCTTGGAAGTATCTGGGATACAATATATACACAAACCCAACAGGAATTGAAGTTTCTCTGCTGAGAGCCAATTCTGGCCAGCAATTAGCAGCTCAGGCAGCCTCTGGAGCTGACCGACCCTTTTCTCTTTCCAGCTGGAGCTTGCAGATACTGTCCAAACCCAAAGACGTTTAATATATTTTGTCCTCTTAACTTACTGAAGAGAGTTCACTTACAGCAGCCCTAAAATACTAATTATTCTAATTTGTCCACAATACGAGTATGGGAAGTGAAACAACTCACTTCAACTGTCCTGTAGCTATCTCTGATAAGACACCTGGCAGGGTGCAGTAATCAGCTTTTTATTCTCAGACTGCTGCAGTGTCCATGAGAAGTATGATGTGATCATTAAAGGAAAACTGAAAAAACAGAAAGGCAAACAAAGAAACCAGCAGGAGAAATCCAATATAGTCTCTAATTATCCATTAGGCACAAACAACTCCCATATAAGTAAATAGTGCAAATGTAACATTGTTCTCTTATTTTATATTAAACTGTTGTTTTAGCAGTTGGATGAAAATTAAGATTTTCCCACGTGAAACTGAAAGAATCAGTCTCCTGAAAAATAAACTTGGTTTTGAATGTTGGCGGCTGTCTTCCTTGGCTTCCCCGGCACCTCAAGCACCTCGGGGCTTGGACGCTGGGAGCAGAAATAGAGAGAGCAAGTAAGAGCTTGGCACATTTTGACATGGGATTTTTTCTGGTATTTTTCTTTGAGCTACCCCTTTTGCTTCCCTCAGAAACCCATCCAAATCCTCCCGGCTCAGCCTTTGGCTCACAGGGCCAGCAGAGGGAGCTCAGGCGCTAGAAAACAAGCCTTTTCCCCTTGTTACCAAGACGTACGGTAATATAACTTAGTCCGGTTCTCTGCCCTAAAACCCCAAACATTCAGTTCTGAAACTTCCTCGTGGCACATAGAGGGATTCTGAGGATATCTTTGGGCTTGTTTAATTTTCAGGGATTTTTATTTTTTCAAATTACTTTTTTTTTTTTCTCTCTCTACATTTTCCCTTTTACCTGATATTTTCAGCTGCTGTAGCAACACTCAAAACTTTCCCAGTTTTCCATTATTTGCCAACAAGCTGTGGGCCTTGCCTGTGAATGAGCCCTCCATTGATGTTGAAGCCAGCCCTGGACTGGCCTGCCTGGACCAGCCCTCTTGGAAAAGAACTTCACATCATAAAGCCACATTGCCTTCCCACAGTAGTTCCCTGGCTTTCAATCTCCCCAAAACATAGAGAACATGGGAGTATAACTTTCTCCTTCAAGGCACTGGTACTCATGGGGCAGGACAATTCATAGCATGACTTTTTCTTCCTTACTACTAGTACACCAAGCTACAAGAAGCTCCTGAACAGTCTTGAAGATTTTGGAGAATGAAATGGCAGGTGAAATTTAAGACAGGTTACTATGACATGGGAGAAAAAAAAAATCCCACTGGCTAAAAAATCAGCACCTGTCTTATGTGGCCATGCCAATTCCCCAGGTGAATATCCTCTCTGACTCAACACAGGACTTTCTGGAAGAGTCAGAATTACTTAAATAAGATGTCTTCAGTCTCACAGCCTTATGGGAATTATGAAAACACAGAAAGTATAACTTTCTCTTCTCAGCATAATTTCTAACATCACCGAATCCATTGTTGTGCAGCAGGTGAGCAGTTACTCCTGTCTGAGCCTGACCGAATGTCCCTATCAGGAACATTAAGTGCCTAAATGTGAAGTTCAGAGAAAGGACTTAAGTCCTTTAAGACAACATTCAGCTGCTCTTACCCTTCAATTTTAAAGTTGCTTTTTCATCAGAACAGTGTGGAGTTACCAGCTTTTCTTTACCAGTAAGAGAATAAACATCTTGCATTTTCCACTTATCTCTGTTAAATTTTGATCCAAAAAGGGATAAGGGCTTTTAATCCTTCTTCAGCTCTAAAATATCACTGGAGGATACAACAAAGTAGCCCCAATATAACAAAGGCAAAGCAAGGCAAGGGGGAAATGTAAAAGGAATAAGGAAAGGAAAATAAGGAAAAAGGGAAAGGAAAAAAAAAAAGAAAAAGGAAATAAACAACCACAGCAGAATTTCCAGTTTGCGAAGAAGGGCAGTGAATCACAGAAATTGTGCAATTTACTCATGAGAAATATTAGCCCAGTCCTTAGAAGTCTCAAGTTAAAAAGCACTTTGTTATAAATACAACACCTTGACATTCTATTAAAAGCCAGAAACACTTAGATTCTCAAGCCCCCTAAACAGCCAAGTAATTGTAGTCATCTGATGCATTAAAAGACCTGTATTTTTAGATTTAGACATCTGCTAAAGAAAATATTGGGATTTTTTCCAGTAGGTGTCATTTTTGTCTGCTCTTCCTTTCTTTGCTAAAGGTTAATGAAAGTAGTAAGAAAACATTTTCCTTGGAAAGTCAAGGGTATCACTGCCTTCCTAGGGAAATGGATGGTATCTGGGAGAAGAAACCATGTCATATGCGAAAATGATGGTTTTGACCTGAAATCTCTGAAGGCTGCTTGGGAACACTCAGAATTGGCGCTGACCCATGGTCATTTCTGTATTAAAGATCTTGGCAGGCAGGTCCAGATTTTGCTCAAAGTCCAGTTCTGTGTGTTTGGCACTTTAAAATGAAGATCCTCCTCATCATTTTGTCCATTTCAACCCTGCCTATCCTTGGTCTCAGCAAACCCTCTGGTTACCTTCCCCTGTGCTGCTGGAGAGGTGAAATTCATGGTCTGCACATGGACATTTCTGGTGAAAAACTTCTTAAATCCTCTCCCTGCTACACAGGGAGCACTGAACAATAAATTCCTTCCACAGAGGGAAGTCAGGCCATGGCCTCCTGGAATCACAGTAAAACCAGACAAGGGATGGTTTCCCATCTGGCAAAGACACCATCTCTGCATTGTGCAAACCTCTGGAACAGGACTTGCAAGCACCTACCCAACACGACAGCCAACAGTAGGTCAACAGTGCTGGCACATAAAATCTGGCATAGCTCAGTGGCCAAGTGTAAGACATACTACTGATTTTATAACTTTTTAATAGTTTTTACTAATCACTCTTTGTTAATCAGTCTTTATTAACCAATCGTTGTCCCTGCACAGGAAAGTTTCACCCCATGGCAGAGGGAGCTGGAGGAAACCTGTGCTTCCCCAGAGACAGCTTAGAGCAAAGCCTGGCATCAGCTGCTGCCAGAAGGTTTAAAGATGATAGACTGCACCTTGGCTTGAAGTGCTGGAGCTCCAGCCAGACATGAGTTTACTTTTGCCAGTTTGGCTAATGCAGCAGTAAGCTGTGACAGGAGAACAGGGCAAAAGCAGCCCTTGCTCCTTGCTGATCCCTAGCCCAGAGGGCCCTGAGGAAGAAGATGCACAGATCCGTGCAGAACCCTCCCCCCACACCAAGACCTTCTCACTGTTTTCCCGCGAGGCTCACAGGTTGCAGGAGGCCCAGATGTGAAACTAAATCAGCACGAGCAGCAGAGCAGCAGGCAGCTGTGCAAATGCCAGGGAGCTGCAGCTGCTTGCTCAACATAGCACAGGGCTTGGCCATCGTCAGGTGGACCCTGCCAATACTCTGTGGCTGGTCCCCCTCTTCATCCATGGCCTGAAAATGTAAAGTTCAGCCTTTGAACAGCCTGGCTATGGAAACCTCACCCTGCTGCTGTGTATTCACAATGACCCAAAAAAGGCCATTTTGTATCCACTATCCTTCCTACCCAGCACTGGTAAAGCTGGAAACCTCACCCCTAAATAATCAAGCTGTAAACTACAACCACAAATATAAATTTTACCTCAGGCACCTTTAAGACTTCTTAAGCAGAACTTGCAGAAGCACAGTTTTTGAGCAAAACAGAAATAAGCCCCCTAGCTGCACAAAGATACAGCATCAGCAGAAAATAAATAAATAAATAAATAAATAAATAAAATAAAATCATTTGACATTCACAAACAACTAAAACAATTACTGTTATGAAAGACTACCCTACTAAAGTGAACCCACTCTTTCATGAACCCCCCTCCTTCAGCCCTGGATCCTCATGTTAGCCATGAGGATCCAAGGCTGTCAACACCAGGCTCCAGAGAGGGACTTGCAAACTGCAGAGGCACTGGATTGTTTCTCACTCAGCTCTGGCACCACGGGCTATAGACTTAGGGAGCAGGCAGAAGATACCATTTTGCTGGACCTACTGAGTTTCTCTGGCCACGAACTATCCCTAAACACATAGTTATACTATAAAATCAGTTCTTCAACTCCAAATAGTTTGAGGCTGTTGTTGCTTCTTTCCCCTGTTGCACAGATAACTTGCAGCTGTTTGCAAACAGCTGATAGGAATTGTTGGTTGCCTGTGTAATACCAGTGCTGCTCCTGCCCCCAAACTGGAGGAATTTATAAAATGGTGTGAATTTCAAACGTGTAATAGCAAATTAGCTATTGGGAAATATTTCTGTGCAGGGGTGGGCTGTGTGTGAAGGTCTAGCACAGTCATGCTGAAACTCAGTTTTCCAGCATGGCCTCTGGACCCTCAAGTCAGGATGCCCAGTCTCTAAGAAATTCATGAAGTTGCTGAACAAGCCTTCTGCTTTCTCTTAAATTCATCTCAGGCCCTTTCCTCCAGAGGACTATGTCTCTAGATAACTGCTGCTAAGTGAAATTGTGGACTCTGAGGTAGGCAAATGGGACCTCACCTTCAGTATTACAAGCAAAGGCTGCAAAGAGGTTTCATTTCTTCTTCGGCCATCCAGCAACAATAAAACAAAGATAAGAAGCACTTAGTGAATTTCTGGTAAATGCCAATACTCCTTTTTGGCAATTTAGCCAGATAAACTCCCGTCAGCCCCACAGGCGAAGGTCTCCTCAACTAGACAACAATGACCTTTGATTGCACCACGTAATAATGATAGAAAGGAACTACTTGGCTCACTTCACCCAAAGGGATCTGTTACCGATGGCAGCCAGAGAAAACAGCATGATTTCACAGGCAAGCTGCACCAATCAGCCAGTCCTGAGCTACAAGGTGAAAAAAAACAAAAAAACAAAAAAAACAAAAAAAACTCAGCCACCAACAACCAACTTAAAACCAAAAAGACACCTGCAGTATGAAAAACTTCAAGGTGAGGTCTGAGGTTTTTCATAAAAGTGAAAATAGAAAAGATTAGTGCTCTGGTCTTTGGGGTCCTTGTAGTATAAGTAGTTATAGAATTGTGGCATAAACTTTCAGGAAACAGGGTGACTGATTTCAGCGTGCCTTAAAGCAGAGACTTTTTCAGGATTAAGCCTTTCAGATAGCAAGTGATGCCTAAAAGCCTTCATTTTCACAGAGTTCAAGGTATTTATTTTCTCCCAGACTAGAAAGTGTTTGCTTTTTTGTGGTTTTTGAATCAGTAACTTAGGGTTTCTTTTGTAAAAATAGGGTGACTTGATATGTGACCTGAGCAAAGCTAGATAACATAAGGGAATTTTACAGGGCTGACAACTGCTTCAGTGGATGACTCACAGCTCTGCTGGGTAAATTCTGGGCTGCGGTGACGCGTCCGCTCATGCAGAACAATAAATTAGCCCTCCTGATGAAATGATGCAATACCCATTTGGTAGGCACTTTCAGAGTACCCCCTCCAACTATCTCCTGCAAACCCTTCATTTTCACAAGATTTTCTGCATGCTCGGGCTGTGGTTTCCATTAGCTTCCTGCTCTGCAGAACAGCTCTGCACGAGCCCCATACCAGCTGTTTTCCAGGAAGCAGCCTGGGAAAAGTGTTGGTAGCAGCTTCCTGCACTGAGCTCCGTGCATCACCCAGCCCCAGCAGGCTCTGCTTTATCAGTGGTGAGATGATGAGACCATTCAGGTTTCGAGGTTCCCATCACCACTTGTCCCCAGCACACAGAAATATGTTGTACTTCCATCCCTTACAACTCTCCCATATTTTCTGGTTTGTTCTTCTTCCTTCAGCCCAAAGAAGCTTCAAAGGCTCTGTATATTTGAACACTCCTGCTTCCCAACACTGTCCCCCCTTCTTCCATTTCACCTTTCATACTGAGGGCCCTGGCACATCCTGATGGGCAGTGTGGCACCACGGATGCGGCAGGACATAGCCAAAAGCTTCTCAGAACTGAAGCAAGAAAACTCCTCAATAAGCAACTCTCTTCTGTTTCTTTTGGGGGCTGAAAAGACATTTTGGAGTGAAACCCTAAAACAAAAGAGACTTTGTCTCCTTTCTCCCATTTGGAAGTCATATGAAGGTGTCAGGACAAAGGCTGCATTGGGAAACCTGCTGCATAGCCACCACGTCTGCCTGTCACACAGCCATGTCAGACACAACAGTGCTGCTTCCCTTGAAACAGCTGTGTAAAGTCTGGGCATCTTCCTCTGAAAATCAAGTGGCTTTCAGTCTCCTGCTCTTCACCCATTGTTAAAAGAAAGCCTTTTATATAAGCATGACTGGTCGTGATTATGTCCTTGCCAATACAAAGAAGGAAATTGGTAAATTGAGTTTTACCGTGCAGAGGGCAAAACCCAGTACTTAAAGCCATTTTCAATGCACTCTTTACTCTGGCAGCACCCTTGCTGCAATGGATCAAACCATTCAACAGTGTCTCCATGCTCATGAGAGCATCTTCTTCAAACACGGGGTGATACTTGGACCTTGCGACATTTCAGGCCACCTCAGTGAGCAACACGATGAAATTCTGCCAAGAGGCTGACATCATCCCCACCCAGGGGCACAATACAATATTTTATTTTTATTTTTTAACAGCAATCTGAGCAGTTCTGTAATGTGGAACTGCTGAGGTTTAACAAGGAGGAATACAAATAAGTTCCTTCTTAAAAAAAAAATGGGGGGGGGGGGAGAGAAGGAAAGAAAACAAAACAAAACACCAAAAAACAGAAAAAATCTAATCAAACCATCTCTCTAGTGAAGCCTACTGATTGGTAACTCATGAAACTGCAACAGAGAGAGTCAAGCATCACTGAAAGTGATTATTTCACTTTCCTGTGGGGCAGAGCGCTGCCCTGACTTGCCGAAGCCACAGCAGCAGGGGATCTGCTTCTCTGAGCAAGTGGCAGCGGTTAGCACCCTGCTGCCCAAGGTGTGCAGCTGCACCACAGCAGAGCCAGGCGGGGGGGTGGCACACTTTAATGTGTCTTCTGTCCTGTTCTCCTTTTCCCAGACACCAGGATGGGGATTTGAGGTCCCAGGCTAAGAGCAGAGCGTGAGACATCGTGGAGGTGGGCATCTCTGACACTGCTGCTGCGCTCATGCAGGTGACCCACTGGCTCAGCTCTTCCAGGATATGTGGCAATATTTTAAGTCCAGGGGCTAGTATTAAGGGAAAGCCTAGCATTAATTGATGCAAGTGTTAATTGGGTAATTGGGTTTGTTAAACTGAGTCAACAAACAGGAAAAAGGTCTATGCCATCCGCTACTCACACGTTTGTCCAAGTGTGGTGAGACTGGCTTAGTCCCCAGCCCTGGGCACCCTAGAAGTGGAGGAATTTAGGGAAGGGATGATTTATCTGATAGTCAGGTCTTTCCCTGGTTGGCCTCCTCAAGCTTCATCCTCTGCACCGACCGCTTAATAAACAACAACAACTTCCACATTGTTTTAGTGCAATTGATAAACAACAACAACTTCCACGTTGCTTTTGTGCAATTGATAAACAACAACAACTTCCACGTTGCTTTTGTGCAATTGATAAACAACAACTTCCACATTGTTTTAGTGCAATTGATAAACAACAACAACTTCCACATTGTTTTTGTGCAATTGATAAACAACAACAACTTCCATATTGTTTTTGTGCAATTGATAAACAACAACAACTTCCACGTTGCTTTTGTGCAATGAATGTCAAAGGAATAAAGGAAAGAGAAAACATCAACTGGGGATTTCCACTGAGAGTCTGTGGTTAGGCTAAGCCTCCATGACACAATGGAAAATAGAAAGGATCAACTTTAAACAAAGAGTGACCTGCCAGTTCACTATCTAGCCACTTCATCATCAGAGCCTCTGACCCCAAATAATAAAAAGTCACTACCTCTCTGGTCTCTGCAGGAGGGAGTGGGACAAAGATTTTGATTCCCATAAAAGATCCATGGAGTTTTGGGGGCCTTTTCCCTTTATTTTTCCAGTTTTTGCATTTCAGTCTCTTTCAGGATGTAATTAAATGGTCTTAGTTGAGTGTAGCTTTTCTACTGTGATGTTCATCTCTATGCTTTATCACCTGCAAATAAGTAAAATTTGTCACTGCTCTAAAACTTCTAATTTTTCTCCTTTTGAAAGGACCTCGCTCTCCCCATCCCCAACATTGTCAACATTGTAGCCTGGGTTAGTCTATACCTAAAAGCAAGAATTTCTGATCATTCTGCGATAAACAATCAGAGAAACACTGCAAAGAAGGATTGTAGAGAGGCCTCTCATCCACTTCTGTATACCAGAAATTACTGGACTGCGAAAACACCAATTAAGGCTAAACCAAAGAAGCATGGAGATACATAGATTTTAATCATGCTGGCTATCCACTGAAGCGTGTTTCTAAACATGTGTTTAGAAGTTGTCCTGTTTCCTCTGCTTCGGTAAATATAAGATGTGTATTGCCCATAATTACACAGGCAAGTTTTGATGACTGCTTCCTCTTTCGCATAAAGATTTTTTTCTCAGCTTTGTTTTTAAGCAGACTCTCACATCAGCTGATCTTCTATGTGTATAGTTGTAAATTAAAAAGCCCAACAAGACGTCCCCAGAGACACAACAGGCCTGCCCTGCGTTTATTCCCATGAACATGCCTCAGCATTCCTGGCTTTCTGAAGTTTACTGCAGTTACCTACTTCGTGTTTCTTGTAAATGACCCAAATAAAGAATGAGTCATGGGAGCAGAACTCACAGACAAACAATAAGATGATGATTTAGAGCTATGGATAACCACTTTACAGGTTACCAGCTGCCATGCAGAATTTAGCCACACTTCCAAAGAGCGTACAAGCCAAAAGTGCACAAAGAATAGTGTTAAAGTCAAAATGGCTTCAGAAGAAAACTTTATCTTTCGGGATTAAAAATAATTAATTATACTTCATATGTACCCCTGAAATTTATCCTCTGAATCAGGGAATCCTTAACTTTCTAGATTGACAGAAACAGGGAGAATAGAAGAAGGGAAAAATTACTTCATGCTCATTCTGTTTTCAGTAACCTGGGCATCTTTCTTCTCATGTGTCCCATAGCCATCATTACAAACAAGTGCCTGGGCTGACCCTGCTAGGCAAGACTTAATCTTCTGTAGTCCCTTATTCTCAGAGAACAAAAACAAATATTTAAAAATCACAGGAAAAAATATTGATCCTACTGTCCCAAAGAACACAATCTCTTTGGTCCTCCACTCCACTAATATTCTTGCTAACTGATCCTGGATTCACAGTGAAAATTTCCCTCCATCACCTTTGTGGCCATACATTGATTGCTGGTGGGAATGGAAGAGCAGCCACACATACACAGCTGGAATGACCTTGGATTTTAAGAGAGCAAACATGAGAAAACCTGTCCTCGTGGTAGGGCACAGAGCTCTGCTTCAGCAGCAGGCTGCACAGAGTGCTTCCCCCACAAAGACCTGTGTACCATGCCTGAGCAGCAAACGCCATGGTGTGCAGAGGAGACATAAATAGAGGAAGAGAAATAGCAGGTAGAAGATACCTGGATGAACCGCAGCAGCAGCTCTCACAAGCTCTGCTCACCTATGAAACCCATCCTCCACTTGGCTCTACAAAAAAGCAGACCACGTTCTGCTCCTGGGAGAAGTCTGCAAACCACAAAGGCTGCCGTTACCGCGGGAGGTCACAGAACAGCCTCCATTTCCTGGCTGCTGACTGTCTGATTTCTCAATTTGCATTTTCTTTCCTATGCATATAGAAAGTGGGTTTACGGGCTGTTGGATTTGTAAGCTGTTGTACTTATGGGGAGATATTAGAAGTAACTAAAATAATGAACCAGTCACGTTAGAATGAACAAGTAAAATCCCAGTTAAGGATATTTACTACCTTTCTCTAGTCCTGGCCAATAAATCTTCCAAATACACCAATGAAGAGGATATCTATCATCCCTTCAGTGTAAGATGGGAGGTCGCCAAGAGGGCTTTCAACTAGAAGATCGCTTTACCTATATACCCGTGAAATAATGTGATTTTCCTTTAACCTGGCATAAGTATGAAGAGTAATACATTATTTTAGTGATTGCTCCAAAAATTGTATACAGCTCATGTTTCCAACCAATTACATTACAAACGATCTATGTAGATTAGTAATGTAATTTGATCACACATTAATAGTGTTACTAATAATGTAAATCCAGTATCATGTGTCAGCAGCCCTCATCTCAAATATCCTACTGCCAAGGATAAAGAGGCTACAGCAACAACAATTAGAAATGAAAATGAAAAATAGTACTGTTACTTTTTTGCCCATTCTGCTTAAATTCTGGTGTTTTTTTTTTTTTGTTGTTGTTGTTGTTGTTTTTGTTGTTTTTGTTTGTTTTTGTTTGTTTGCTTGCTTGCTTGCTTGTTTTCTGTTTTTTTGTTTGTTTGTTCATTTTTCCTGTAGTTTAAGAATGTACCAGTTTGGTAGTATGTCACTTAGAAGGAAGATGAAATCACTCCAAACCCAGAAGCCACACACGCACACACGATAAAAGGAAGCAAGAGAAAAAAAAAAGAAAAAAGAAAAAAGAAAAAAAAAAAAAAAAAAAGAAGTGTAGGAAAGGAAAGGAGACAGAGAAAAAAGTGTATCGAGAAATAGGAGTTGCAAAAATTATCTTGAGCATATATAATGATCATTGGAGTTGCCAATACTGGATTTAATGCACTGCTTTTCTTTTTGTCTTTTGGAGGGTAATTTCATAAGCAAGCACTCTGGAGATTCTCTTCATACCTCGGAGGTGTCACAGAGCTGCAGGTCCAATGCATCACTGCCTGACTGCCCTCATGGCTCTGATTTCCCGTATGTCCCAGGATGCCTTTACTGAGGGTTTTAAAAGCTTGATGAGGTATTTTGTTTGTTGTTTTTCTGGATGCCACCACTTTCTGTTTTTTTGGCAAGTGTTGATGCAACACAGAAAGCAGTTTTCACAGTGATTCATCCTGAGTCAAAACTGAATGTTGACAACTGTTATTCTGACCAAGCACGCAAACTTCTGTGGGCATCCCTGACACGAGACTTCTGTGTTTTCAGATTGCACAGATTTATTGCCCAAACACAGGATTCTATGACTCTGTGAGCTACTGAGTTGGAAACCCAGATGCCACTATTGCTAGATATACACTGGCTTCTGCTCAATGTTGCCTCTCCTGGGCAGCAGGAACCTGAATCCCAGGGGTGCGATGATCATGCTGACAGCCACAAGGCCACCTGCTTATCGCTGCTGTCCTCACTGTCCCCTGCGTGCACCCCCTGCCCAAGTGAAGGAACCTAGGATCTTCATCACCAGTGAGGAGGAAGAGGTGGGGGTGGTGACCCCAAGTCTCCAAAAAAAAATGAAGAAAGCCATGAGAGACCAGTAAGGGAAGACCTGGGGCTGCAAAGGAAGCAGCCCCACACTTCCCCAGCCCAGGGATGTCCCAGCACCTGTGACCACCAGTGACACCTCAGGGAGGTCACCAAGGTCATGCCAGAGGGTCATCTGGGTCACTCGAGGGGGTCAGATCCCATGGAGGTCACCACAGCCACCCCAAGAAGGTCTCGTCCCATGGGGTCACCTCCTAGTGTGGGACAGCCCACTGGCACCCAGAACACCCTGGTGTCCCCTGCCAGACCTCTGCCACCACTTGTCTTAATTAGATTCCCTTTTGTTAAACCAGAAAAAAAAATCATCAACAACCACAAAGCCAGACGTCATGAGCTGTTGCAGAGCTGTGCACATCTTCGAGCTCCTTGCAGCTGTGCAGGTGATGTGCATGCAACCATCCCAGCTCCCCGGGGCCCCAGCACCCACCGCAGGATGATGAAATAGGGAGGCAGGATGGCATCATGGTCACCCAGCATGACTGCCGCTGCACAGGGCCGAGCCCTACACCTGCCTGTGGGACACAACCCACACACTTCCTCTCCGTGACCCCCCCCCTTCTTCTCCTTGGGTGCCTCTGCCCTGCTCCTGTCCTGCAAACACAGGGTCAGAGGGGATGGGAACAGCCCTGCCGAGGGGCTCACAGGTGGCCCCCAGACCCACGAGGAGGGGCAGATGCAGATGCCACCGGTACCTTCCCAAAGCACCGAAGACCCAGAGAACAGAAACAGGTTGAAAAGTACAAAAATACTTTGTTGTTGTCAAGCACAAAGCACTTTTTCCTGTTTCCTCTATTTACTTCTCCTTTATGCCCCTTGGAGTCAGCCAGTGCATCTGCTGCGAGATCTCTGGTGAGGAAGAACACAGAGTCCTTACCCTCAAAAGGACACCTTTTTTTTTTTTTTTTTCTTCTTATTTCTGACTTGTTTGCCTGCACTCTTAATGCCAAAGGTCACCACAGCAGCTTTATCTTTCCCACCAGCCATCACCACCACACCACTGGTGCATCCACGGGTGGGAGGAGCATGTGGCTCACGACGGGAGAAGCTTGTCCCCATGTACAGGGCCAGCGCAGACAAGAAATAAGTTCAGCTCTGTGGTGGCTTTGCTTTTCCTGCTGTCAGCATGGCTCAGCATGGTAACAGCAGAGCACTCAGGGAGCTTGCTGCTCCCAACAGCACCTCACCGCCTTGTCCCACCACATCCTCCTCTGTGAGTGTATCGTACCTCGAGAGGAAGTGCTGGGCACACCAAAAGGAGCATTGCTTGGCAGGAAGGGACAATCCTCCTTCCATTTCTGTGCAAGGTTATTGCCAATGACGCATTTCTTGCAGCCCTTCATGACTAAAGCTCCTGCACCAGGTCTGCAGGACAGCGCGGGGGGGCTTTCCAGCTCCAGGGGAATGGGTTTGCATGCGTGTGCATGTGTGTATGTGTTTGTGTTTCGTTTTCTTTCCTGTCTAGAACAAGCAGCAAATATCACACCCTCCTCCTTTTGTCTACTTCTGGGTATGAAAAATAAAACCAAAAAGGAAATGAGCTCATTTTAAAGCAACTAGTCGCAAAGCTTTAAAGCGAAACCACATCACATCATGTGATGCTTTCAGCCCTCTCGTACCAGCTCCGTTGTCAGTCTAGCAGTGAGCCAAGCGATCCTCTCCGTCACCGTCTGTGTTCTCTTGACATCTTTCACCCCAGCATGATTTCAGCTTGCCCCACTTTTCATCCACTATAGCCTGCATGGGGTCCATTAGTGTGTGTTGGGGGGGGAACAGCTTGCTCCTGCCATCTCTTGGGGTTTGGGCTGCAACGAGCTACCCACAATAGTCTCGTGATTTGGCGCCTTTCTTTCCTAAACAGACATTTTAAACTGAAGCACAAATCATATACTCATTTTGTTCCTTGTAGCAAAGACATGTCCCTGCAACCCCTGGCCAAACATACCTAATCTCTTATTCACAAAATCATGGATGATTCAAATAGTAGAGGAGATCCTATACTTCTGTCTTATACTTCTGTCTTATACATTCTGTCCGCCTCTTCCACATGTAGAATTCTAATCTTCACAGTGAAACAGACTTAAGTCCTCAAAATTTCAAAGGAGAAGGTTCAGCGAAACACATTTCATTCCTCTTTGGTTCCATCCCTGTTTTCTGATATTAATTCTGTTTGCCTCTTTCTCCATGTTCCCCAAACAAAATCTTCCTCTGCTTTACAACTGCTTTGTAGGATTTAGGAGCTCTAAGTGATTCTTTATCCAACTGGACATCATTCAAACAAGGCACTTCCAAAACCCAGCTTAAAGAAAGTACTGCTCAGGTTAGCGTGACAATCTTCTAACCTTTCAGAGCAGCTCCTGTCCCACCTGAAAAACACTGCAAAAGCATGGGGGAGATGCTGTGGTGCTGGGAGGATGGCTTGATGCCAGACCAGGACACCTGCTTTGGATCCCTCCTATTAGACTTCGGTGAGGCACCAGAATGCCAGGAAAAAAGTGCCAAGCTTATCGTCTGTGGGATTTCCCTTTCCCCTACGCAAAAATTACAACAGAGTGCAGAGGGGTTGTAGAGAGTGGGGGGAAATTTAAGGTAGCCAGAGCCTGAAAAAGATCTGGCAGTGCAGCAAACGATGATACTCTGAATTCCGGAACAGAGCTCATTCAAATAATCACCAAAAATAACCACAGGCACAATGCCCAGACAGGCTTGTGCCAAAAACCTGGCAGCACCAGTGCAGCTGTATTAACAGGATTCCTGTTGTTTACAGAGACGCCCATGCACACAGAGGAGAGTTCTGCAAATACGCCACCAGCTCGATAAATGGTGATCAACGCCAATATTTGCTTTACTAATAACTACTTGTTCAGGGTAGCAGTTACAAGGACTGGTCTTTATAAGGGTTTTGATACCTTCATAAGTGTTAAAACCTGCTTAACAAGCTACCTAATGAATTTTGCCTTCTTTTACGGTGGTCCTTCTTATCTCAAAGCATTTTGGTGACCACCAGTGTTGGAAATGGCCTCACATGGAGCCACCTGCAATGTCTTTGTTTCTGCTTTCACAGGGAATTCAGCACACCAGGTAATTTGCTCCAGCAAATTAAAGACCTTAAAACCAGGAAAATTCAGTCAACTAAGTTTTGTCACAACTACTGCTTGATTGAAGAGCGCACATAGGGAAAAAAAAAAACTCCCTTACACTCCAGCTATATCGAGGAGGAGCTGTGGTACCCAACTACATCCTCAACCAAATGTTACTGCTGTTGGTCAGAAAACTGCCCCTGCCTTTGGTGGGCATCAGACCAGAAACATGCCTGTCATCCTTCAGAAACATTTTCCACCACTGAAATAATTAATGCAGCTCGGTTGGCACACGGATGGAAACACTTCATGGAGAAGATGAGCATTCATCCATCCTGTCAATGGGGATGTGCTGCGGTACATGAGCAAGCTGTGCAGCTCACCTTTTGCTAAGAAAATGAAATGATTAAGCTCTAAAATAAAGCAGGCTAGAGAAAACAGCATAAGGGAGATTCTACAGATTGGTGGTGGGGAAATTAGGTAATAATTAAACAGCAGGTAAGACATCTGTAAGTGCAGTGCTCCCTAGTTTCTATTATGCCTTTTTATGAACGAGAACAGCAATAGTACTGTGCATAACTACGTAAATCTGCATTGACCTCACCGCTGTGGAAGTGTGGGGAGCACCACAGCAAATGCTGGAGCCCCAACTTTTCCTGCAGTGTGAGAAGTGAAGCTGAGGCTAATGCCCCAGGGCACTGGTGGCATCTCCATCCCTGGAGATATTTGGGAGATGTGTGGCCATGGCACCAAGAGACATGGGCTAGTGATGGGATTGAGTAGTTCAGGCTGATGATTGAACTTTGAGACCATGAAAGTTTTTTTCCACCTAAATGAAACCCGTGATTCCACTTGTACCAGTCAGAGAGAGCCCTGGAGGGTGGCTGCCAGAGAAGGGCAAACAAGACAGAGGGATCTAAGCCACGACAAACACCTGACAGCCCGCTGAGGCCAGCACACAGCAGCCATCGCCCACGCTTGTACGGTCACACCCTGAGGCTATTTACTGAGATGAACTTTGGTTCGTGCTCCTGGCAGCCACGCTGCCCTTCCTGCTCTTGCTTTCGTGAACATCGATAGGAACCACTGAGCTGTGGTGTGCAGGAATGGGAGCAGAGAGAGAGGGAAACAAAACAGCTGCTCCACGATCACAGAGCTGTCAGCACCAGGCAGCAACCGGAGGAGCAGGAGAAGCTTCTCGTAACGAAGCGGTGACAAAGATTTGTTTGAGGTCGGGTAGGGAGGCGCAACAACAGCTCGGAGCTGATTCAGCACAAATAGAGTTCAGAGAATAAGCAGCCACTTTCCTTTCCCTCTTACTCTTGTTTTCGTTTCTGCAACATTCGTTTTCCTTTCATCACCTCTGCCAGCTGGTGTTATTCATGCTGCGGGTCGGTTACACCGTGGCTTTTGATCAGATGCTGATGGTTAGACCGCACTGCCCAGGCACCGGCGTGGCTCTGGGCACACCATCTCAAGATGATTCTCCTTTCCCAGTGGCATATTTCCTCCATCTTTAGGTGTTGTTAAGCAGAAATTAAGCAGAGGGCTGCTCCGAGGGGTGGGGGCTGCTCCCCTCTGCTCCCACTGATTACTCCCCTGTGGCTGTGCCCACTGTGGCCACGCTTGGAGAAGTGGCAGCGAGCAGCAGCTCCTGCAGAGCAGCCTCCCAGGGACCTGCACTTCCCACAGCCACGCTGCTTTATTTAGGGGAACTGAAATGAAAAACGTCAGAGCTTGCTGGCAGCCTGAAACCGCAGTGGTTTATTTTTCACTCTGCCCCTGTTGTGCAACACTGAGCACAGCCTGGCTGCGGTGCCTCCATCACCCAGCGCCAATGATGCTGCGATGCAGGCCAGATCTGGAGCTGGTGCAAGACAGCTCTGCTCTAAACAGCAGGACTTCCTGCCCTGCTCCACAGTGCTCACACACACGGCTCTGACCATGGCAGCAGGGTGGCACACGGTCAGAGGTGAGCACTGCAGACAGTCCCAACTCTCATCCCCGTTTTGTCCTCCTGTCCACTTTTTCGGGAGGAGTCAGTGCTAACAGGACAGAATAGAGAGCCATTGGTTTTCTGCCTCACTGGAAGAAAAGTCATTTCAATAATATGCCCAGGTATTAGATCTGTCTCCAAATCCACACACTGGAGAGCAAAATCACATAGTCCTTAGCCCTGTCCTATTACACAAAAGAAATGAGCGCAGTAATTCTGTTTTTGTTCCATGGGGAGGAACACACATGCACCCAGCACTGCAAGGGGCCAGGCACGTGTCCCTCCTGCCCATGCCCTGAATTCACCAATGCCTTCCTTGCATTTGGGGCAGCTGAGCACCGCAGGGCAGTGATTTAGGGAGCAGCCATCAGGGCCATGGGATGCAGCCCAGAGCATCGCGCGCAGCCACCAGCATGAAAGCTGACACGTCGTGCAGGCTGACACACGCCGGGGCTGTTTGCCTTCCTTCCCGCCACCCAAAACCCAACAGACCTGTTTTGAAGGAACAGTTTCTTACATAACAGGAATTGTTCGGTCAAAGGGCAACTCTCTCTGAACGGGCCTGGGTTACAAGTACTGGTGCTTGCGCAGCTGAAAAAAGACCCTAAAACCACTGAGTCAAGTTAAGTTTTATACCAAAGGATGCGGGATGAAAGCAGTGCCTCCTCAGACACAGCAGGGGCTCCTTAGTGGCCACCTTAAAGGGTTCTGACACCAGGCACCAGCCCAGCACACTACAGGATGCTGCCACAGCCCAGCCACCCTCTTTGGGACCAGCAAAAGCCTCATTCAGCCACAGCCTTCATTAGGGCACTGCACCCTGAAACATGTAGGGAAAAGGGTTTCTGGGCTGAGCTGGAAAAAATCTTCAGGTCACAACAGCTATTAGAGTCACCCAGTTGTCTTCAGAGGCTCCAATCCCACAGAAAAGAGTTTCTTGACAGCTGTTTGTGGGCCTGTATTACACCTTATTCTCTATTCCTACTGGGAGCTGTGCTTTGATTGGAAATGTGGGCATTTACTGGCATCCAGCCACAAATCAATTGTTATGTCTGGCACTTCCACTCTTTATGCCAACCTGTTTTCACTTCCCCTAAATAGGAACTATGGGACTATGCCCTGTGCCATGGCACCAAAAAGCAATTTTTCCATGGCCAGGAGGCAGACGACTGGCTCCTGTACCACTGGCAGCCTTCCCTGAACTGTGCAACAAACTCAGAAGGGCCACACTGCAATTTCATCCCCCTTTCCACGTAAAAAAAAAAAAATCAAAATTCAAAAATCACAGCAAGCACAGGTGTTTAGGGACATGGTTTAGTGGATGACATTGGTAGTAGGGTGATGGTTGGACCAGATAATCTTGGAGGGCTTTTCCAACCTTAATGGTTCTAGAGAGTGCCCAAGGTGGGGTGGGGGGTCAGCCATCAACAGCACGATGTAGGCCAGCTCACTTCCCTACAGCTTGTTTGAGGGCAAAGTTATCATCACCTTGAAAAAATAAACATACAGTGCTGCATCGGGAGCACCTCCTGGTTGAGAGCAAAAAGCTCTCAGCAAGACCCTCCAGGTCATCTTGTGCTCCCACTCCTTTCCTTCTGCTGGTCCAGGCACCACTCATCCCCCTCATCTTCTTACCAAGCCCACCACAAGCACACGCTGCTCCTCCACCCCTTCTTGCACACTCCTTGCCTTCCAGGAGCACATCCTCCACACCTTACCAAGCCCACCTCACCTCTCCTTGCTTAGCCCAAGCACAACCCCCTCCACCTGCCCCTTACCCACAAGGTGCAACCCCAACCCCTTCACCTCCACCTCCCCGAGCCCACCCCATTCCCCAATCCCCTCTCCCCCTCTCCTCGTCCTGCCCCAGCACACCGCCCATCATCTCCTCTCATTTTGGCACCGGCGGCGCTGTCCCCGCCGCCCCGGGCGCGCTCGGGCACGTCGCCGCCCTCCCATTTTTTTTTGGGGGGGAGGGCGGGATCCCCGCGTACTTTCCGAACGTCACAGCCCGGGGAAAGCCCCCCCCCCCCCCCCCCGCCGCTATTAGAGCCGCGCTCCGCCCCGACCGGCGTCATTTGCCCTTGGTCGCCGGTCCGTGACAAGCCTTAACAAGACGTGCAGTCACGGATCCGAGCCGTTTCGCCGTGATGATGCCGTGCAGGACCCTGCGCAAACCTGCACAACCCTCCGCAGGTACGGGGAGAAGGGAGCACTGGGGCGAGGGTAGGATGATGGGGGAAAGGTGAGGGGACAAATCCGGGTGTCACATTTTTTGGGAGGTTAATAGAAGGGGGAAAAAAGCGCGATTTTTTTTTTTTTTTCTCTCTGATTTGCGGCCGGTAGCGGTGCGGGTGTGAGCGCTGTGCCTGTGCTTTGCAGAACGGCAGGCGGTGGCGGAGTGCGCGCTGGAGCTGCGCCGGATCGGCGACAAGGCGGACTTTCGACAGCGGATCCTGAACCTCATCACAAAGCTGTTCTGCCCCAAAACGTGAGGCCCCCATCCTCGGCGGGGCACGGGAAGAGGGGGAAGACATTGGCTTTGCAGATCTGGAACGAGAGACTTCGCTTATACTGGGAGATGGAGAAAGCTCTTTGCATCGCCTTTTGCTACCCGGAGCCACCGGGGGATGGCTGTCGCAACATGATTTCTTTGGATAGTGTTACAGCATCATCGGCCCATCGATGCCAGCCTGGAAGGAAAGTAGCGCTGGGAACAGCCGCTAGGGCCGAGGGGCCGCGGGGCAGGATGCAGCCGGGCACAACCTGCCGCGGCATCCTTCAGTCCCCGCAGCTACGTCTCACCCTCGGGAACAAGCCAAAACCGTAATAATAATTCAAGAAAAGTCAGCATCTTGGAACGCAGGACCGGCTGTCACAAGGTGAAAGGCAGCGTTCAGGTTCTGACTGTTCTCGTTTCCTAAAGCTCGGATTCTGCTGGACAGGAGATTTGTGTGGTGATGGGGATATCGTTAATTAAACCACTATCTTTATTGAAAAGTTAGTTGTTGTTTAAAAGTTGTTTCACAGACTAAAAACTACAGTTCTGTGAATTAACATGATGTTGTGTAATTCTAGTCTGTATTATATATATATGTACATATTTATATTTATATATATATAATATATTTATGCAAATATGTGTAACCCTGCTTGCACGAATGGAGTATTTCACAGAACTATCAATTGAATGCTACTTTTTTATTCTCAAAAAGCAGTATGGAAAAGTGTTCAAATCATGAGAAAAAAAATATAATTATATTAACTAGAAAAAAGCATAATTTTGTCTGATAGTAAAAGAAATACCCCATGCATTGCAGAAGGGAACATACTTTAGTATATCGTTAAATATGATGTATGAATATATATTATACAAATACAGATATTGAGGTATTTGAGTTTAGGGGAAGGAATTCTTTCAACATTATAAAGAATTTCTTGACAACAATATGATACCACTCTGTATTTTGTAAGTAACAATGTAACTCTTAGAAAAAGAAAAACAAAAAAGTAGATCTTAAAGCTGAATCTGAATTTTTTTAAGTACATTATTTTTTCAAAAAAGGCAGCTATGTCTCTTTGAAAAAATAATAGAATTGAATGTTACAGTAAGTGCAGGAAAGTATCCTTGGGTTTTTACACGTTCAGTGATAATTACCAGCAGAGGTTCTTTTCCTGTACTTCACTTCCGTTTCATTTCATGGTATCCTCATCTAAGTTCCAGAACGATGAAGCTGCTGTAGCACACCTGGTGAATGGTGACGCATTACGCTTATCTCATGGAGGGGTTCCACTCAGCTGGCTTTGAAGTAGCTGAACTAAGCACGCAGCTCAGCTCGCTCTCGAGGCAAGTACTAGCCCTGCTTGCCTGTTCTTGTCAGACGTGACCCCAAACAGTATTCTTTCTAGCAAGAAAATGCTTGTAGCCGGTCACGTTTTGTTACTACCTCTTCAGTCAGTGTTCAGAAGTATGCAAAACAACCATCTCCTTCCGGAGATGCAGCGTGAAAAGAAACATGACGTCATACTCTCGCTTCTCTTACTAACCTCTGTTTTGGTGTGTACGGTTGCACTGTGTAAGGGTGCGTAGCTGCACCTCCTGAATTCTGGCTCAAATTACAGTTCTTCCTGCCTTGTGGTGACACCTTTCTAGTATTTATAATACGTTTTTCAGCTAGCTCTTCTGAACCTGACTTTAGAAAATTGTTGTTACATAGCTTACATAGTTTTGCTTGTTGTCACGACTGACAGTGTGTGGCTGTTACTCGTTGACAGTGATTTCGCTGAGCAGAAGGGGGCTGACTGCCTTCTGCTCGGAGGACTTCATCCAGTATCAGCAGTGTTACTGGGAGCTTTGCTGTTGGCTTGAGCCAAAGGTACAGTTTCTTTTCTAAGCCAGCCAACACCTTTCCAGTGAGAACGTAATGTTCACCTTAGTATTGCAAAGTAGCATGTTTTGCTGACATGTACATAAGTCGGTTTTCCCAGTATGAAAAAGTAAATGCAAAGGGTTTTTGTTAAACACCAGTGTCCAGGCAAAGCTGCTCACCAGGGGCAGTCCTGAGCATGGTGGAAATAGTGCAGCTGCAAGCCCTTGGCCCAGGGAGCCCTGCAGATTCAACGGGGGCACTGTGCCTGTCTGGGGCCCCCAGAAACATACAGCATTAGCATTGACAGTAGTATCTGAAATGTATTTGGGTACGAGCATTCTGTTTAATGTATGCTGCTTTGAAATTTGACAGAAATCTAGGTGTAGGGCTCATAGAGCCTGGCCAATAATTTAGGCTGTAGCACACAAAAATATTACCAGAAAAAAAAAATAAATTATTGCATCCCCATAAATGCGTTGTCTTGGGGCCATCTAAGTTAAGTACCAGTGTAGTGTTTTTCTGTCTAGATCTGCAAGGACTATTTTTTTTTTTGTGAAATGTGTTTGTGTTTCTCTGAAATTTGTCAAGAGTGCTAGCATCCGCACTGAGCATAGGAAAAAGGATACGGGCTGGTTATTTCACTGTATGTCCTATGCATGTATGTCTTGACTTCTTGTTGAGATAATAAATATGAAATGCTAACAAGAAAAATGAGTCATTGTTGTAACTTTGTTTTTTTGAGGGCTCCGAATTAGTTGTTATGTTACACAAATCCCTTCCAAATAGCTGGAAGGCAGAGGGCACACTCTGAGACAACAGCAAAGTGCCAACAGATTGATAATGGGAGACCAGGCTTTCACCCCTGGCCATAAGAGGAACAAGAACTAACCCACTTCCTGAACTTCAAAATGGGACACCAAGGCAGGTGTTCTAGTATTTTCTAGTGACTTCTGCCTGCAGAACAGCCTGGTGGTGGCAGGGCATCTGTCAGAGGTACTTCTACCAGAAGCACTGCAGCTTTAAGGAAGGAAGAGTATCCCTGGGGATCAATGAAGGGCAGAAATTTTAGCTTTTTTTTTTTTTTTTTGCTTTTTTTTTTATTATTATTATTTTTTATTTTTTATTTCTCCTTCTTGAATGCAGGCAGAAAGACATGCAGAGTTTTGCCAACATCAGATTTTGACTTTCTCCAAAGTTTGATTCTGGCATTCTGGAAGGGCAGGAAAATTGTACCACTTACCACGAGGGATAGCAGAGAGCTTCCTCCACAGAGGAAGCACAGAGCTGGGGTCCAAGGACATGGCTATGGGGAGAAGAGCCCAAGACTTTCACTGTGATGCTATGCCTTATGGGCAGGGGAGAAGCACCACTCCTTGGGCAAGCATCCCCAGCACAAGGAGGGCTAAAAGCACTTTGACCAAAGGCTCTGGTTTCTGGCTAATGACAAAATAAATAAATGAATAAACCAGAGGGGACCAAGTCCCTGTCCCATCCCAGTTAGCCTTCAGCAGAGCAGCTCACACTCTCAAGTCTCGCCAGCCTTGTGAGAGCACCCCAAGCCACCCTCACCCAGTGCCCACAGGGTCCATACCGGAGTGCGATGCCGGCGGCACGGCACAACATGCAGTGACCTGCTCCTCCCTACAGGGCATGAAAACAAAAATCTCGTAACAGAGGCACAGCACGGCCATCTGAAGGAGCCTGCCTGACTCACCCCAAGCTGATATCAAAAAAAAAAAAAAAAATCAACAAACCAAACCTGCCTGCTAGGGCTGCCAGCCCAACACGCTCGGCCCTGGGTCACGTTCGCGCTGTGCTCAACTGGGCGCAAAGCAGCCCCGTGGCAGCCGCCAGCTCACTCTCCCACACCCGAGACTGGATGCACAAGTGGCATTTCCTAAACAAATTGCTAGACACCAGACAACACACACACACACCCCTCCGCCCCTGGATGTTTTTCTAAGTCATTTGGAAAGCAGTAACTCACATGCTGCTAAGTATTTTTAGCACATGCCCTGGAAGGGGCTTGTTTTAATTTCCTCCCATCGACACGAGACGGTGCAAGGGCATGACGTGCATCCGTAGAGATGCTGGAGGCCAGACAGGAAGGGCTGGGGATTTGATGCGCTGGCTTTCAGTCTGGCAGGGTTTTCCATGAAGCAAGTGACTGCCTGATGGCGGGACAGTCAGTGAGCAATAGTCCTGAAAGCTGTTAGGGCTGTAAACAAGGGTCTTTGCTCAAGTGCTGCACCGTATCACCTGGGTGACGGGGTGAGAAACTGGCCTTGCCAAGGCTGCCCTCCCTTCTCACGCACAGTCCCTTTGCAATGCAAATCTCACCAGTCCACGAGCCCTCCGAAAGCACGGAGGCAGATGTCTGCAGCAGCAAGCATCCCTCGAGACAGTCCCTGTGACCAACTACAACCCTTTCTGTCCCTTCACCTTACAGAGGTTTCGGCATTGCCAATGGGGACCCAGGCACCCCCCTGCAGATATCCCCCAGCTGGGCACAGACCCACTTGCTGCATAAGGCTGGGAGCTGTCGTGGGGCTGCTGGCACTCCAATTTGCTGCTGCTGCTGCCCCAGGGCGCTTGGAACAAGGCACAGCTCCAGGACAGCACATTCATCGTGGGGCTTTTGTGCCGTGTTTTCCAGTGTTAGCACGCTCTGCCCAAGTCAAGGTACCACTATCACGCCTCCTCCCTCAGCACTGAGCCACAGAATCTGACCCAGGACAGCAGCCACCTTTTCCAAGTGCTGTAATGCAGGGATTTACAGGCGGGTTTCCTCTTACGCCTTCCCCTCCCTGCTCCTGAAAGGGACGTGACAGAGCTGTGACGGAGGCACAAGGCCACGTTTGCTCCAGGTCCCTCCTGCCAGGACAAGGAACGAGGGCAGTCACTTTTACTGTCAGCAGCCAGGCTGTGCCCTGCACTGTGGCAGGGCAGGCAGCACATCGATGAAATTGTTTCACCAGGTAGGGAAAAACTGCAGGAATTCCAGCTTCGTGGAGCTTGTTTGCCCAGAGCAGAGATACGGGCCTGATTCAGCTGCCCAGGGAGGTAAGGCTACTGTACACGGAACTAGGAGACGACGGGAAAGAAGGTTCTAGGTTTATTGCTGATTAATTTCAGAAAATACCCTGACTAATGGAAAACATTGTTCCAGTCACAGCTTTGCACAATGCAGGACAGGACAACCCCTTGTTTGGGAAGAAGATGGTTATTTATACCAAGAGGTTTGTTCTTACGATCATTTGTTGGGAAGGATTTTACACTTCTTAACGGGAAAAACAAACAAAAACAACACTTTAGAAAGTGTTGTAATTGTGATTAATTTGTGAAATCTTTTAGCTGAGTCAAGTGCTTTGAGGAACACATGACCGCACGGAAAGAGCAAGCCTTGGCTGGCTTTCCCTCTAAAGGAGAAGTCTGAAATGGGCCACAGCTCCTTTTGCCAGGGCAGGTGATGGCCCTCTGCATTCAGCAGTGCTCCTTGGTGAGAAGATTTCACCCAGCCTTCTTTACCAGAAGCAGCAGGGACTGGCCCTGGGTAACACAGCATCCCTTGCTTCCTACGAACCCACTGAGGCAGGGCTGGTGGACACAGGATGGGGGTGCTGTGAAGCACTTACATGACCCGAGAGTCTATAGAAAGAAAAGAAAGAAAAAACAAAAACAAACAAACAAACAAACAAACAAACAAACAAAAAGGGGGGGGGGGGGGGGAGAGGGGAAGGAAAAAAAGAAAAAAAAAAAAAAGCACCAAAATGGCTGGACCAAAGCTCTGAACCTCCAAACCCAGGGCAAGACAAGGTGCTGGTGGTGCAGACAGGACATGCCGCCTGCAGGGCTGGCTGTCCCTAGGCAATGGGCAACAGAGGTGGTTTTCCTCCCCCTCACAGATTTTTGACAGAATGCCAGAAATCTAGATGGGTCCATAAATGACCACACCGGAGGCAGGTGGACCCTAAGTCAGGGTAAGCAATATTAACAGAGCAGGAGAGCAGCAAAGACATCAGAAATGGTAAATAAGCCAGAACTTCTCAGGTAGGATGATAAACTTGAGTGTAAATAAGTCAATGCCTCTACTTACCTCATTTAGATCTCAGCCCCGTATGTTAGTGATATGGGAATTAAAAAAAGTTGTGCCCCAAACTGTAAAGTCCTCCTCCTTTTTGTGCCAATTTCCCTGTGTACCAACACCCCAAGGCTTTTAGAGAAAATAAATAAATAAACAAAAATAAAAATAAAAATAAAAATAAAGTCTCTGAAACATACTTGGAGTGGATAAAACCAAAACCTAACTTTCTATCATTGTACATAGCCCAGGGCATAAATGATGTCCCAAGTGCTAACCTATTTATGGATTAAGTCTATTGTGTCTAATCTCTGCTGTATTCCTCTGTAATGAGCCACTGTCTGGGGCAATTAAGATTTTAATTAAGGGCTTTCAAGACTCATCCTACCAGAGCCAGGCTGCTCTGAGGCTTGACCCCAGCCTCGTTAGGAGGACATGGGAGAAGGACGGACAGGAGGGCTGCCATTCTGTCTAGTAAAGGGGCTCAGGGCAGCAAGGAAGCCAAGGCACCTTGTTTTTTCTGGGGTGATTCAGCACAAGAGCTGGGGCTTTTCCCTCCGCATGTGACTCTTGTTCACTCACACACTTCTGGTGCAGCACGCGGAAAGGAAACCAAAAGTAAACGCGGCAGCCTGTGGGTAAACGCAGCATTCTGTGGGGTACGAGCCTGAAGACGATGGCGATGCCTTTGGAGCGGGGGAAGCAATTGCCTTCCTCCCCTCTCAGAAAGGCCCACCAGCCCTTTCTGGCAGCACTGGAGGAACTGGTGTGAGGCTACCAAGGCTCGGCAGGAGGGAGGTGGGCGAGCACCGAGCAGAGGCACGCGAGCGAGAGGGTAGGGCTGGGGGGCGAGCCAGCCGGGAGTTTCCAGCCGTGCAGCTGCTGCGAGCACCCAACCCAGTGCTCAAAACATGGAGCTACGAAAAAGCAATTCAGGAGGCCCTGGGAGGATGACATAAATGCCTAACCCACCATTTCCTTCCCCCGGCTCAGCCTACCTCGCAGTGACTAGCTGACATGTCCGGGCACCTACAGGCAGCACTGTTTTGGGGTGCCTCTGGCATTCCCCGTGTCAAAGCAGCTCCCAAGGAGGACATCTGGACCGTACTTTCCAGGCCAACTCATCCTTCTGGGAGGTAGGCTTGCTTCGAGCCACACTGCAGTGATAATGAAGATGGCTGTGTCTGTAGAGAGGTGGATGCTCATGTTCCCAATTCGGGGGTTACGGCCTTACCTCCTGCCATGAGCGCCACACCATGCACACAGAGCTTACATCCAGCCCAGCGTACTGGGGTTTTGGAGAGGAGCTTACCCCCCAAGAAGGTTGGAGACAACAAAAAATACCAGGCCAGGACTAGCTGTATATACATAATTCCCTGTACATACAGCCCATCTCCTATAGCCCACTTGCTTGGCAGGAGGGTGAGAGGCTTGCTCCTAAGGAAAACTGCATGAAGCCTTTGCCATCTGCATTTTCCTTGCTAAGAGGCAGGAGAAAAAAACAAACAAACAAACAAAACAACAAAACCACACATCTTCCATAGCAGGTCCTAGACAACATGTTTTAACACTTCCTAAATGCCTTAACCCTGTTTACACTGAACAACAGTTCTTACAGGGCAGTATTTTACTTCTGGTTTAGACGCCCGTCTTGACAGCACAAATGCTTCGGTCTTCATGCTCTCCAGGACAGCCTCATCTCTGCGATGCCACCTACAGCCATGGGCCAGCCAGACTTTGGTGTAACAGAAATAAATACCTGGAGGAGTACTAAGGATACCATTTATTTTCAAAATCACTAAAAAACCCAAACAAAACAGTTTATGGCGATACAGATTTACATAACAGAGACAGCAAATTGGAAAATGTACAATCTATTTCATGTTATTGCACTCACTGTTTATAATATACAAGGCATTTTAAACAGTTTTCATTAGAAGAAGTTTTATTTATATAAATAAAAGTGTAAATATACAATATCATACAAGAAGTGTATCAGGCTAATACACAAAATCTACCTATAGTGGGATCCCCATTTCTCACAAAATCTAGTCTACTCATCAAATATTTGCACGTGTACATTTACATACCCTAAACATAAAAACATTCCCACCTGGGAATGGTCCCTTCAGATTTTGAAAAGAACCACTGCAGAATATTAACTAGGGTTAATTTTAAGTGAAGATTATTAGAAAATGAGTCAATCAGCGGTTTCTTAATACTTATCTGCCCTCATTATTATTTTTTTTTAATTTTATTTTTAATTTAGCAAGAAAACGATCAGATATTGCTCCCTCACTAATTTAGGCCTAATCTCACATTTAAAAAAAAAATACAATTAAAATTTTTATTTCTGGACACAGATGCAGTCCCCAAAGAGGCTGGGAAGAGCTTCCAGGCACAAAAGGCTGCAGAATATTCAATTGTAGAATCTCACCGGAGCCTACTCTCCTACCCAGGATGTGCCCCAAGCCTAGGAAGTAGCAAAGCCAGACCAGACCAGACCCGCTCTATCTAGGAACAAATTCACCTTGTCTGGCATGCCTACAGGCCCCTGATGAAGAGTTTTGGACCAAGTGCATATTTTCATCCTGATTTTTGGTCTGTCAAATTGCAGCTGTGAGTCTTTGGAGAGTCACCGCTCTCCTCCTGCCAACACTCCTCCTTGTCAAAGAATTACTGTGGGGACTGGCATGCAAACAGCAAGGCCAAAAATGCTTGTGAACTTACTGAATACTGATGAACTAATGCAACTTCCTTTGTCATTTTGATGTAACCAGGCTCTCAGAAAAGTAACAGTTACTTTGCTAGGTGTTTAAAAGAAGGTTCACTACATCTGTTCGCTCTATCTATCCTTTTCGAAATAAAGTGGACCCCCATTACGTACATCCTGGGGCTTTTTTGTGAGTGTCACCCCAATAGAGACATCAGGAATTGCTACTGTAATCAGATCAACACTGGCAGCATCTGTAAAGATGCTTCCTGTTCCTTCACCAAAAATAAAATAAAATAGTATTTTCCAGAACAGGAACAATCAGGGTTAAATACTATTCTTTTTCTTGCTGTAAAGGTAGTAGAGAAGCATATCATTCTATCCATATTAAGTATTAGACTTAAAACATTAAACCTACCTTTTACATTATCGCCACTACTGAAACACACAGAACTCCCTGGCTCTCTTTGCTGTTACTTATCCAACACATATCTACGTGCATGTAAAATAAAATACTGAACAGTATTCAAGTACTGAAAAATAAAAGCCTTCTATATCACTCACAATGAACAGTATCTGCAAATAAGTGTCTGAAAATACTCACCACCTATCATTTTAAGACACCTCAAATTAAGTTTGATTTACAAAATGAGGACTTGATCTTTGAGCTCACACCGGTTAAGGAGGGAGCTATATGTCCTCCCGGCATTGGAACCTCAAAGATTTTCAACTGTGTACTGAAAAACAAATACAAAACAAAACAAAACAAAAAACCTGTCATTTCCTAAAACATTTGTGATTTACCACATTAAAGTAGCAAAAAGTCAGTACTGCACTTGTACGTATTATACATATACGGGTATGCATTTACTACACTGCATTAAATTCCACATGCATTTTATGTATCTATTATACACGCTATTACAATCAGATTTTGGTCACTCCTGAACAAGGCCTAGCCATTTCATTGCCAAATGTCTGCTGTTTTTCAGCAAACAAGCAAAGCTAACTTTTTTATCCCCATAAGGTCCTGTGACCCATCGTGCTGCATCTTCCCGAAACCTCCCCACCATTGAGGTGACCAAAGGTGAGAACTGGTCCCGATGGAGGGGCTGAGCTTTGGGGTCACAGGGGACCCAATTCCACAGCTATTTCACAGCACTGAACCTGAATTAGCTTAAACACATATCCTGCAGGCAAAGCGGCTGTAGGATTATGTACAGTATTGCCTTTTTTTTAACCAAAAAGTTGCATCTCTCCCTGGATTCTCGTGTGAGTGCATGTCACTGAAAAAGAATTAACTCTATTTATTTGTAGGCAAACATTGCACAGCTTTTCTGCTCGCCTGGTCTCTGGTTGCCTCACAGAACCCATTTTTTTCCTGCGTATCACGAGCTGCAGACTAATGAAGCTGTCACCAAAATGAACCAAACCGGGAGCCCACCACCCCGGAAGCAATTGCTCTAAGCACTGTTGAAAAAAGATAAGAAAACTGAACGATAGCATGATCTTGGGATAGGGCCAAGTGACAAGCCCAGAACTTTTTGTAACAGCTTCGCGGTGTCTTGCCTTACTATAAACTTCAGATTTGGACCAGCTCCAGGCTGAGAGCTCTTCACCCCGGGCATGCTGGCTGTGAGTGGGTCTCCAGCCTAATGTGACAAACAACCTGAGCACTCTGGAACAAACAACTTGTTCTCAGCTGATAAGGATGCTGGCCCATTTCCTCCTGTATCTCTTTTATGTTGTTTAGCCATCCCAGATATAGGAAGAGAAATAGCAGAGTCTAATCATTCGCACCCATACATTCTCCTCCCTATAGAGCAGACTATAAATAACACTGGGCAGCATGGCCCACTGCTGATACCTCTACCAGGGGTAGAGATGAGAAAATCCAAACTAAATGTCTGCAGCACTGCAACTCTTACGGTTTTGTTCTATCTACACCATGGCTTCTCCCACCTACACAAAGAGTTTTCAGTTTCACCATCCAAAACCTTCAGCATCAGCCCGTTCCTGACACAGCCGGGCAGACTTACACCTTGTGCACACATACTCACCCACTCCCACACAAGCCAAAATAAATACTGGACAGGAAAAGAAAAAAAAATAAAAAAAAGAAGAACTAAAAGCCACCGCCAATATGGCCAATTCAGATTTTATCTGTTAAAAACCACATCCTTAGACCACCACTTTCCAGCTTGAGTATTTCAAGTTGGGCAACTGTCAACCTCTTGCAGCCAAATAAAAGCAGCCCGGCTTTCAGACACACTTAGCGATCGCTGAAGTCTGTGGGATCTGCAAGTGCTCAGCACTTGAAATTGCTCCTCTTTTAAATATATATGTATATATAAATATACACACAAATATATATATTTAAATATAAATATATATTTAAAGTTGTCTAATGTTAGAAGCCTACATTTGAAAATTCAGACCCCAAGTTTTATCGCACCCCACAACTAACAACTCAGTCTACACCTTGGTGAACAATCACCTAATATTTGGACTTGATTTTCTGGCTCACAAATTTCAACTGTATTATTGCCAAGTGCTTTCAGATACAAGTTGCCACTAAGAGCAGATTCAATTGTGGTGGACACTGAGTTAGTTCATCAGTTTTAAGAGGATTTTTCACCTTTGCAATAAAATGCTCATGTTTTAGGCATAAAAGTTGTGCAAAATTATACTTCTCTTTTGTCATGCATTTTTAGCAAAACTGCACTTAGAAGAATAGAGTGAGATTGTTCCAGACATTCTCTTATTATAACAAATAAGGACCAGACCCAAAGTAAGAGTCCTAAAGTCAAGTTATAGCTAAGTGATACAGTACAGTCTAAATACCCACCCTTGTCAACAGGATGGCAACTGACAAGTTGTAGTCCTGATGCCCTGCAGGTACTAAAAATATCAGGGACAGGCACAGTGTTATTTATCTCAGTCAAAATACTTTAAACCAAACCCAGTAAAGGTCTTGAAGATCCATTAAAACTGCCACATAATACAAAAATGTCTCTAGCATTTGGTTTCCTTCATCCTCAGTAACTAGGTGAGATTTTATGACATTCATCACACTCATTTGCTCAGAGGTTCTCCGAGGCTCTTAGCACCTCTCTGTAAAGCATTAAGACACTTCTGTGTGGCATTAGAAACAAGGATAGCTTCTAGCCAGTTTTGAATGTTTTGTCTTAGAAAGTGTGAAGAGATGTAGCGCTCCCATCATACCGACGTCCTGGGTTTTCTGATTAGTAATTGAACAGGGCCCTCTGGCACAGATTTAATAATGTTCCAGGCATCGTAATGCATGAGGCCAAGTAATGATTTTCCACTAACGGCAAGAATTTCATCTCCAGATTCTATGTTTCCAGCTTGCTCTGCAGCACCACCTAGGAGCAAGAAGAGGAAAAAGTGAGCGAGAAGAAAAAGAAAAAATCGCTTTCCATTGTGATGAATAGCAAATAAACCATTCTTCTAGCAGTGTTAATTTCAATACAAGTCACCTGTGTTCAGCTCAGCTCTGGAAATCTAACCCCATGCTGCCTCTCAAAGAAAATGTCATTTTAACCAAGAGAAACCCTTTTTCTCAGAATAAAACTCTGTTTATGAAGGAAGCAGCACAGATGTGTGAAAGATGCTGTCTGTTTACTCTACAGCTCTAAGAAAACGTGATCAACAAAGGAAATATACAGGTGGTATGCAGCATGGATTCATTTTCTCTAATGGAATTTTAACATGTTAAGAAGCAGATAATGCAGCAGATTATAAAATCTAGGTAACAGGGACAGACAAATCAAACTTTGGACAAAGACACCAGACACAGGAATAACCACTACAGTGAGGCACACCCTTCACTGCTGATAAAAGTAAGTCTTCTGTAATGATAATTCAACTTGCAACATCAGCCAACATGGGGAGAGGAGGTGAAAAAAGACTGTATCTAAGGATATAAATTAATGATCTCAAAAATTAAGCATGCCATTCACTCTAAGAATCATTTTGAAACAGGAGAAAAACACATGCAGAGAAATTGATAAGCAATTCAGGAAACACCTTTT